>NC_045732.1:60098227-60299749 GCF_009834535.1 Camelus ferus
AACAAAATTATAGTCAACTAAACAGAATCAAGGCAAAGCAGGTATTTGGAAAGTACTTCTAATATAACACTTTCTAATATAGCAGCTTCAATCTTCCCTATCACATATTTTAATAAACTATTAAGTTGAATTTTTTTAACTCCATACCATCATCAAGGGGCTATTTTCATGTGCAGGCAGTAAAAGATCAAGAAATGATATCAACCAAGAGAATAAGGAGAAAATGGGTCTCTGGTCTACCTGCTAAATCAAAACTTAGTCCCTGATATGACAGTATTAAAAAATCTTTTGATTTAAGTGAACATTTAAAATAATATACACAAACCTCCCATTACACAGATGTGGAATTGAGGCTGAAGGATAAATTATTTGCACAAAGTTACACAAAAAATGTAATGATAGCTCATGGGTTAAAAACCATTCTTACATGAGATCGTGCCATGTGTTCTGGCATTCTGTAGTGAACATTCTGGAGGAATATTGTCACATGGTGATTAGGTCCACAAAAGTGTCAGGAGTCAGAAACTTATTTCTTTAAATCTCAGCTCTACCCCTTACCTTCTTATCTGAACCTCAGTTTCCTCATGTATTAAATAGGAATGAAATAGTATTTACTTTAGATAGTTGTTGAAGAAATAAAATAGATGTGAAAAGAGTTCTTGGCACATAGTATGTGTAACAAGCAGAAGTGTATTGCATTGTTTTTTAAATGGGAAATGTATAATTGTGTAATTTTAAAAATTACAGTTTCATCTCACATTGAATAAATAACTTATTTATTATAGCGTTCATGAGATGACAAAGATAAAGCTTATTAAATTGTGTCCATCCCAGATCACTGGGAAATTTTTCTTCACATAAATATATATTCATGCACACATACCAAGACTTAAACCACAAAGTCCTGAAATCAGAGCTAAATTTTATTCACAAGGTTAACAAACTTTTGATTAGAAGGTTTTTATTTATAACTGTGTAATCCCATTCAATTCTAACAGGAAGTCTTTTTAACAGATGCCGTAAGAACCAGTTGTAGGATGGTTTATCAAAGCAACCAGATGAAGGAGTAAATTATTAAAAAATGCATACATACCTTCCAGATGTGTGATTCATAAATAATTGAAGCAAAGAAGTGCACATTTATGTTTCATTATTTGACATAAAGCCTCTGCCTTTTGTTTGGATATATGTTCACTGATTAGAGTCATGCATCATCTTTATTGCATAAACCATACCCATAATACATAGTCTGTGTTTTCCAGGTTTGGGTCCCATAAACAGAACGTGTATTTAAACATTCTTGAAAAGCTTTCTGGGTATGGAATGCTTCTAGGATTTTACGGTACTTTTCCTGAATCTTCTGCAATTCTATTGCTCAGACATAATACTATGACAAGTCTTTGTGCAACTTGCCCTTAATAAGTCTTTCTGAAAAATTCAATTCATATTTTATTACTTAATGTAAGATTTTAGTTAATCTGATTATATTTAATAGCAAGTGTAGCTGATATAAACATATCTTTGAACATATATCTAACTTTTCCTAAGCATGAAACTGATTTTGGCAGCAAAAGTGAATGGACTGTCCTATAAAGCAGCATCCTAATTGGAGACGTATAGCTTTCTGAGGTCAACAAGTCAATATGTTTTATTCACAGAGAGAATAATGAACTTTGTTTGATCAATGAATTGGTTAAGTAGAGATACATCAAAAATGGTTTTAATTTCATAATATTAAGATATTTGCTATATCAAGATAAGACATCCGATTGTGGTAGATTTCACTATAATTGAACACTATATATTTACATATCCAAACTGAAATTTTGATGGAAAAGTCAGGACAATACATTTTATCATTCTAATATCTAAAGCAGTTTGCCTGCAGTTTGCATGTCTCCACAACTACTTGATTGTTACATGACTGCAGCACCAGCCTTTAATCACAGACGCAGGATTTTGAATGAAAAAAGTACATATGAATGATCTTTTAAAATCAGTGCATCTCAAATTTTCATGTGCAGGTGCATCATCTGTGAGATCTTATTAGTGGAGATTCTTCCTCAGTAAATTGTTATATTATATATATTTTGACCACAATAAAAAAGGCAAAAAATTATATCGATGCCATGCCTCACTCCAAGCAACTATTATCATTTAGTCTAGGAAAAGACCCTGAAAATGGTGCTTTTGCAAAGTTATCCAGTTGATTAAGTGTGTAGGCAAATTAGAGAACCACTATTTAAATGGAAAAACTTAAAATATCTTCCAATCCTTCACTATTTGAGTTCTGCTGAGAATGAAGATAAAGTGTTATCTTTGATTTGGTCAATTATTTTTGTCACGGGGGAAGAAAATGTGTTTACTAAGTAGACATATTTTCAAAACTTTGTTAGGCTAAATGTAACATAGAAAAGGCTTCAGGATAAGAAAAGCCGAGAAACTTGATTAATAGTAATCAATTTAATTAAGGGCCACAAATTTCTGGCATTCTAATTTGTTTATGATTGAGTATTTAACAGCATTTTTTTTTTTTGAGGATCAAAAAATACTAGACAGATGAAAAGCAAAATTTTCCTTTTAATCATGTCAAATTTTTCTTGGGCTAAATTCAATGATTTTAAAATTCTCAAAATAAAGGAAATAAGAAGGTGATCTGTAATTATTCAAATGGGTATTAAAGTTTCATCTGCTAATTATATCATAATATATTTATGAATCAGAGGGTATTCATAGAACTGGTATGAAAACTGAAGAACTGATAAAATAATTTTAGAACACGTGAAATTGTGAATCCTATTGTATATTAATATGATCTGTACATGGATATGTATAGACAAATTAGAAAGAATGATAGATAAATATACATATATTACATCCAGTATGAATATTTTCTGAGCATATTGACTCAAACATAGATTCATTTATCAAAACAAGAACATTTATCAAAAGGAAGAATACAGGCATCAGGGTCAGATTGTCTGAGTTCAAAGATTTGTAAGCTTAGGCAGGCTTAACCACTCATTTTCTGAGTTCTGTAACAATTACAATAAAAACTTACTGTAAGAACTAAAATGAGTCCATCCTGATACAGAACATAGCAATGCTATTTGAGCACTATAGTGCAAAACTGAGATCTAAAAACAAAACAAAATTTTATATATTATGAGATATATAATGGAGTATGAAACAGTACAATACTTGGAGTATTTCTTCTTTTACTTCTATATCCTTGTTTTTGTTATTCTCTTCCCCTCTTTTTCAAGTTCCCTTACCTACTTAGTGAATGACCCATGTAGAATTATAATTATGTTGAATATTTATAGAGATGTCAATATTTATAATAGTATTTGAGGTACACAAGTTCCTCTCTTAAATGTGACCGGTAATGATACATCTTATGCAGTATTAAATATTAATTTTGGATTATACATTAATGATATAGACCAAGTGGCTTCCTTGATTGCTAAGTCAATGGAAACTAGAGAAATGACTTAGTTTTCTTGTTGTGTAATAAACATTTCATTTGTAATCCTGCATGCCACAGAATTGCAGAATATACAACAGATAGCAAGTATTATAGTTATGAATATCCAGTCTGCACTTGGCCCTAATTAATATTACTTTATGAAAATATAAGAAGGTGAACTCTTGTTTGTCTTAATTGTTTGATGTGTATACATGTGTTGACCTTGCAAAGTACTTTAAGTCAGTAAAGGTTACATACCAAGTAGGGAATGTAATTGTAGATATTTGAAAACTGGGTCAGTTATCTTTCTACTCACTAGTCAAATTTAGACACTCAAAAAATGCCATCAAATTCAAAAGTCATAAAACTGGAATCCTCCCCAACTGTTTAGTCAACAGAATGAAATTCTTTTTCTATTTTATGGTACTACATATAGCATCTTTTTTTTTTAATTGAAGTATAGTCAGTTACAATATGTCAATTCCTAGTGTACAGCACAATGTCCTAGTCAGGCATATACATACATATATTCATTTTCATATTATTTTTCATTAAATGTTATTATGAGATATTGAATATAGTTCCTACATATAGCATCTTTTAGACATTTCTCAATTGTCTAATAAGCTATTTTTGAATAATTGGTTCTGCTGAGACACTCTATGATTTAGACAGCCTTTGAAAATCAAAGAAGGTATTTCTTCCATTTGAAATAGTATTTTAAATATTTACATTCTTAATTAAGGCTTGTAAAGTGATTGCAAGTACCTACAAATCAGGTGAAAGTGTTTTGGAGTCTAGTCTTTTGACCCTTGTAATATTAACATTTTAAATGCTAACTTTACCTACTTGCTGGGTAGATAGATAGATAGATAGATTAGCTGTTTAATCATTTTCTAAAGTTTAAAATTCCAATGATAGTTCCACTGAGCTGAAGTTCTATGAACTGCACCTGTATTTATATAGAGATAATTTGGATCAATCACGTGTAGGAAAATGACACCTCACTTGCCCATTTTAAAGTGACTCACTGAAGTTATACCATTTAGTCAGCATGCCAAAGACAGAATGACAAAATTGCTCAAAAATGCTAAGTAGAAGCCTGTATCTTAGCATGTCTTTCACTATATACATATTTTTTAATAGAATGTAAGTACCAGGTGATTTTTTTTTTCCCACCAGAGTATTTTCAATACATAGGAAGGCCTGAAACATAACACATGATAAATGTTTCTTGGTTTAATGAATGTCAGAGATGTTTCATTTGGTATTTTGGATTTGGGGCTTCTGTCTGAACAAAGAAGACTCAGGAAAAAAAAAATCTTTCTTCTTTTAAGATTAAAAATCATGAAGGATACAAGGTTCCAGAAGCTCTTATTGCTGGAAAACTCGTAACTTGGCAAACCAAAGTAGTGATGAAGAAGGATGTTCATCATAATAGAAGTAGGTTATACAAAAATCTGATAAAAAAGGCCATTTAGAAAATTTGCCTAAAAAGAGTAATAAATGGCTTAGATATGGGCATACACTAAAGACTTTGTCTTTCATCCTTAGGTTTGGTTTTGTTATTTTCCACTGAGCTGGAATGAGCATCAAAGGTTGATTGTGGCATATTGACACTTAAACACTCAACATGCTTTCATTCACTCAACAAATATTTATCAAATGCTTAACAGTGCCAGACACTAGTCAAGGTTAGTCTCTGTGTAATCTTTTTCTAAGCATAGTACATTAGCCTTAAAAAACTAACCAAAAATATTGTGAGAGAATTTATTAATAAATTATTATATGTTCTTCCATGTATTCTATCTTTTTTACCCAAGAATATGTTTGGGTTTTGATTATACATGGCCTCAAAATAATTTCACCTATGTAAAGGGTTTGTTCTTTGAGACTTCTTTTTGGTCAAGACACCAACCCTACTTATTAATATTTTTAGGTTTAGTGGCATCACGTTTATTTCTTGGCATCAGTAGTACATTCTACATTTATGACTCCTAAATCCTTATTTTAGATTATATAATTGTGAATTATTTCTTTCTAATGTATCACATTTAAATTTAAATTATTTATTATTTAAATTATTTGAGTTAAGAATAAAGCTGGGAATGTTGTGTGTCCATTCTTGAAAGTGCCCACCTTCAAAATGAAAATGTTTTGTGATAGGTCTTCAAAGTTTACTGATAATCGTATATGGTTTCATATTGAAAATATGTAATGATGCACTAGCTTTGGTTCTTTTTGATGTTATTCAATTAACTATGGGAAGTGAACTTTAAAGAAAAGAATTAGAAATTCATGCATTTTTAGTTTAAAACCCCGTATCAAATTCTTTTAGCTTAGCCTTTAAGAATAACCTATATTCTTAAAGAAAAGAAAAAAAAATAATTCTTCTAGTAGGAAAAAAACTCTATTCTTAGATCTTATTAAATCAAGTATTATTCCTTATTTAAAATATGACTATGTTTCTCTCTCTCTTGACACTTGAAATCCTGGTGTAATATGTCAAATTACAGGGAAGAGATTAGAACAGTTGATTGTTGAGTTGTTGAAAACATACATTGTGGTTTGGGTATTTAACTTAATGACAGAATTTTTCCTTCAGTTTTTACAAACAAAACTATGTGTAGAACTTGAATTTGATTCTATTAAAAAATAGATAGTAGAGTCACTTTTGGAATTTTTTTCAGTGAGTTAACTGCACAAAATGAGTGAACACTGGTTACTCTTCTGCATGATCCAGTACAAATAGAATAGGAAAAGTATTGCTACTTAGGGATCAGGGTATCAAGAGACCTGCCTAGAATATTGTAATCATCCCTTCTTACACATCTGTGTGTCATCATGTTTCATCTGAGCACAATGAGCATTAGTGGACAAGATAAGGCTGGCATACATTTTAAATAAATGCTCCAGATGGTCATTGTTTAGATTCTCTTAGGCCTAATTTCAGTCAGATTCTTAAGAATACTAATCTTATATTTCACAGAATTTGTGTATCAATTCCCTAACCTGACTAGTGGAACATGATCATTTTATATTTGAAGAAACTTAGTTAAGTAAAGGGCGAGATTAATACTTAAGGATTCAAGCGAATACAGAATCAAATTCATACTATATGAAAGATTTATATTTCCTTCCTTATTATGTGCAAAGTAGGTCTTAGGCAATATTTTATCCCTAAGTGATATGTGTTCCTTTTGCAAATACCAAAAATATAATATTCACATTTTGAGTATCCAAAGAGCCATTACCTTGAATCTGTGTCTTCTAATCATGAAGTGCAGATGATTTCTGAGGCAGCCAGCACTGGGTTTATTCAGAAAACCTTTTAGCATGTCTTGTGCAGTCAGTTAATCTGTCAGACTGATAAAATAAGTCCTTCATTCTCCTCCTCCTCTTCCTGTGCATAGAAACTTTTATTTAATTCAGTTTGAAATAGCTTGCTTCTACTTTTCATTTCCTCTTCACGTTTGTGGCACTGTCTTTTACACTTTGTTCTTTGCTGACATAAAATATTTATCAACATATCATCTAAGAAGATTGGTTCTCTGCAGTAGGTACCCAATGTTTCACCACATGGAAATGTCTCTTCTTGTTTATTCGTAAAATCTATAGGCAGATTTCCATATGTCAGGTTTACCCACTGACACTTGAAATAGAAAATTAATAATTCTATGGATAAGTTATGCTTGGATATTGCCATTAAACACTAGATTTTAAAATAATTTAGATCTAAACTAAAAAAAAAAATGACCATATTGCTTTTGATATCAAACAAACATGAATTTGGATTTTATTTCAGTCTTTTAACTGTCCTAATGGAAATACAGGTCTTCTAATACATTTCCTTTTCATTTTTTTTTCTTCAATATAATGCTCCAATTTGTGGAAACAATAAAATGAGCCTGAGGCTATCTTTTTAGAAATGACCTATTGTTTCAAGCTTAACTCCTTTCCTCTTGAATGTTAAAATACATCACAAGAATAGCTGGTTAGTTCCAAGAATGAAAATTTCTGCCAAAGCTTGTGTTTATACTCTGTCACAAAAGTCCCAATAAAATATATATTGGAGAGAAAGAATACAAAAAAAAAAGTCTCCAAATATTTAAAATCACCAACATGGTACTATGATTAAACTGGTATTAATTCACTGTGATTGCAGGAATCACAACTCCAGTAGGTGCTAACATAGCATATGAGAAGATGAAGACATATTCATAAAGAGAATCATCAAGTCAGATTACACTTCTAATACCATATTTTTCTCTCAGTCTTTATATCTACTTAAATATGTGATATGTAAATATTAAGAGATATATTATAAAATAACCAATTTATTTGTAATTTTCTAAGTAGTCCACCCAGATACATCACTCTAAATTGAGGCATTGGGAGAAAAAAATACTATCAGTAAGTAATGTTCACTGTCTTTCTCCATATCTTTATTTTTGCAGAGAATTTTAAAGTGAAATTTATAGGACATTTGCTTTGGAGACCTGTACACTTACTGAGAGTGAAAGAATGTCATTGAAATCAGTTCATATTACTTGTGGATTTTTTTAAATTATGCTTCTATGTACAAATATGTCTCAACATCTGCCCAAAATAGAATTAAAGCAGGTATTTTTGAAATGGTAATTATATGACCTATTTATTTTTCTGGTTACCTACCACATATACTATATATACTATATATATATAGTATATTACACATACTGTGTGTAATTGGAAATACACATGATATATTTATAATATAAATATAGATGTGCATATACTACATTATAAACATAAACTTCTCTCCAAACTATACCTTAAGTGGTGTGCAGAGCCTAATATTTTTAGCAATGCATATATTCATGCACAAGGACAAAATGCTCTGTGGAATTCAAAAAACTGATTTCCAATAATAAAATAATAACTTCAAGTGTTTTAGTAAAAGCCATTTCCTGATACCATATCCACTTAAGCTATACAGAGATTTTAATTGCCTACTGTTTTCTTTATACTGCAGCAGACTTTTAAATTTGTTATAGAGCAAACAGGTTGGTGGAAATGTGAGGGAAAGATTTCAAAAGTTTTTTAACACAGAAAGTAACTTCTTTTTAGAAGGAAGTTTACTATAGTACATGTCTCTAGATATAATTGAGGTTTATCTCTGTTATTTTTCTATGTGCACAACTCATATATGTTGTTGACAAGCCAGCCAAAGCTTCTAAAATTGGATAAACTGATTAAAAGAAAATCATATTAACTTTCACAAGGAAGAGATGAAAAAAACTTAAATTCTTTGGTAGGGTACAAATTGTACACTATTACCTTGTATTTTGTCTGCATTAAATCAGGCAAAGGAACATGCTTTAAAAATCAATTTCTCCGTGGACCCACAGACCAGATACACCATCAAGTCCTATTTTGAAATGGTCTTAATTTAGAATTCAGTCACTCACGAACAGATTGAGTATTAAAAGGTGTGAAATGTTTGAGAGCTACAATTGTTTCAAACATTTTGGATAGCTTAGAGGCAGATTTCAGAAATATTGATTTCTTAGTATTTTCTTGGCCAAACAGAAAGAATAATGGATCCAGCCCTCAAGCTTTTGTTTTTGGAATCTCTCAAGATCATTTAAATTAGTATTATTTTCAGAATTGCTTCAGATACCTCTCAAAGTAGCATAACTAGGACCTTGATAGGAACTTTCAATGAACTGTGAAACCATTTATATTCCCACTGTTGCTTTCATGAAAAGTTCAGAGTCCTTCATGTTTCAGTTTTCTTGAGGTTTTTTTGTTTGGGGTTTTTTTTTTTTTGGAAGGGGGAAGGGAGTCAGCACAATCCTTAAAAGAAAGATCTTCTCCCTTAAATACCAAAACTAAACCAAGAGGATTTGAAATTAACGTTTGTCCTGTTTAAAACAGTTTTACATGTGATTAAGTGAAACCAAATCATTTGGAGAAAAACAGGTGACAAAATAATGTGTTTGAATGAGTCTTTTTCTCTAAGGTATGCAATCCTGTGTATCTCAGAATTTTTCTTCTCAATTGTTGCTGTCAAAAGGAATTACCGTGATTGGCTAGATTCACTCAATATGCTTCTGAACCATTTAAAAAACATTAAGGTCAGATTTTTCAGATGGGACTTTTTGACTCAAATCTTTAAGGGAAAGGAGGAATTGCATTCCAAAACCAAGCTGAATTACAAATTACTATTTTAATAGGCATTATCCTCTTTATTGGGGGATTTGCCGAATCATGATTTTATTTCTTAAAGTACAGTCTTTTCTTCTGTTCTTGTCAACTGGTGTGTACCTGAAAAAGTAAATTACATTTAGTACTCACCTAAGTTGGAATTTCCCCAAAATATATTCTTAAAGCACTGAGTTTTTGATACCCCTCACAATAAATGTTTGTCTTGGGCAAATAGGTTTAGACATAAATATTATTTCTGTCTCTTGGAAATGATCAATAAACCATCAATAAAGTAGTTCATAGAGTATGAGTTCTTTGGTAGAGAAAGTGTGAATTCTAAGTCTGCTTCTTCCTCTAATTAGTTGTGTGGATCTTACATAAGTAATTTCATTTCCTTTTATTTTAAAATTTAGTTTATTTTTTATTGAGATATAATTGACATATAACAATGTGTAAGATTAAGGTGTACAGCATGTTGATTTGATACGTAATATATTGCAAAATGACTACCACTGTAGCTTTAGCTAACACCTCAGTCACCGCATAGAATTATCATTTCTTTTTGATGTGAGAACATTTCTGACCTAGTCTCTTAGCAATTTTGAAGTATGCAATATAGTATTTTTGACTATAACCAGTTTGCTGTGCCTTAGATCTCCAGAACTTATTTATCTTCTAGTCGTAAGTTTGTACTTTTAAACTAATTTCATGACTTCTGACCTCATTTCCTCATATGTATACTAAGAATGTTTAATCAGATGACTTTCTAAGGGCTCTGGTCCTTGGCCTGTGAACTTATTTTATTCTAGATATAGTTTAAGTTGTACCTCTGTATTCTTTGAAGTGTTTAAGCACTGTCAGCATGAAAAAAAAATGACATTTGAAAGTACTACCTGTTATAGTGGTCCCAAAGATATCCCCTAAATAAAAGGGCAGAAAACCAATAGATTAACGGATTAGAAAGATTTTGTGATGAATAGGGCAAATGAGTTAATTTCAGGAATTTCAAAATTCACACAACTCTAGGCTGTGGTCCCAAAGATATCCTCTAAATAAAAAGAGAGAAAATATAGCCAATAGTTTATGGATTAGAAAGCTTTTCTAATGAACAGGGAAAATGTGTTAACTTGAGAAATTTAAAAATATGTACTACTCTAGGCTAAAAAGGAAAAGAAGCCATTTGGTGTGGCACAGCATGAATTTGGGCAACCAAAATCTCTTAATGAAGAAAATGGTAACTGCATATTTAGTGAAAATGTTTCCTTTTAATTTCTAGGTTTCATTACCTCTACAATAAAGCCAACACTAGGACTTTAGTTGTTGTCAATTTTGAAATAAATATTTCTTTGATCCAGTAGTGAACTAACTCAGAAACTCAAGACCCAAAGGGATGTGGAAACTCAGGACCCAAAGAGATATGGATGGAAATTTTAATATACAGAGATGAGAAATTTATTCTATATTTGCAACATTGTCTTCGTTGTAAATAAGATACTCATTATCTTAATCACCTCATAGCTTTTGTATTTGTAGCCTTAACCTTTCACACAATTTGAACAGAAAATTTGATTTGAGCTTCACTATTTTTGTGGTTCAGACTCTATGCAATTTACATAAGTACAATAATGCCACAGCTTATTAGTTTTGCAATCAACAGGAGAGATGCACAGGGGTGATTTGAATTATACATCAAGAAGAATTGGATCTTTTTGGCACATCTTGTAGAATGCTTTAAAATTAGCATTATTCAAAGGAAACTAGGTATTGGCCTATTAATTGGGCATTACAATCTTCAAATACATTTTTTTTCATGCTGATTCTGCTATATCTGTGACCTTCAGTACAAACTCCTGTGTGGCTTGGCATAAGAAAATAAATGAGGAACTTGTTCTCAAAAGTTAGTTCATAATAGCTTAGAATATGTGTTCGGTTTTAGGTGAATTGAATCTTGATTTATCAGATTTTTCTCTATATTAAGAAGCATAATAAACACTTATAATATACTGAGTTAAGGAGGAGACGTGGTGATGTATTAAATAAGTCAATATTTAAATATTGATTTAATACTTATAGAAAACATTATCCTTCAATTGATTCCAGTGGCAGAGATATCTGATTATCTCCAAATGAATGTCTTTAAAAATGTTTTCAAATCTTATTTACCCCCAAAATGATGACTTTTTAAAATTTCATCAACATAGATTTATTATGTGACTTAAAAATTATACATGATAAAACAAGTGCAATTATTACTTCTTTATTGAAGTAAGTGGCAATTATAAATTGATGCATTGTACTTGATCAACAAATATTAAGCCAATACTATCAATTTTGTGATGAGCCCTGTTGACCTTTAAGCTATTCAGGCATTATTTATTTACCAGTAATTTTTTCACATTCAGCCAGATATTTCTAGTGCCTGTTGAGTATTTAAACATTTGTGTTAGGATTCTGTAGAAAATATTAAAATACATTTGTATGGAGTACTACAACGTGTTTTGGTATTGTTCTCGTGATAAAGTTTTGTACTTTTTATGTGACTTAAGTAGAAACTGCATTTTTTACTATAAAATGTGTTTCCTTAATTGAAAGTTAGTAGTGCAAGAATCTCAGTTTTTCATATTGTTTTACTTTCCTAATTAAAATGTTTATTTGAGTCATAAATTTAGAATGGAATATAAAAGCTCAAGTAGTTTTAAAAGCAAGCACTTAAATAAACTTAAATTTTTATGTTATTATTGCATTTGTGTAAGTAAAAATAATGATATCTAAACTATTCATTGTGTTTAAATTTATTAATTAATACATTTAATTGCAGAATATTTAATAACCTAAAAATAATTTTCTTGGTAAGTGCAAATTTAACTTGTTAGCTATTGTATATATTATTGTATATATTAATTGTATATATTATATTATATATTAATTGTATATATTAATAAAATTTCATTTTCGGTTACACATAGTCATTCAGAATATAACTTTGGTTGGATTAATTAGTAAAGCAATTTATTTCAATCATAGTGATCCACATCTCAAAGGATAAGGACTATGCTTATCTTGATGTTGCAAAATTCTTGAATAATGTGGAGGCTTCAAATATATCAATGATAAAACTTTAAACATTAAGAAGCAATTGAAATTTAGGGATGTATTTGGAGATGGACTTTATATTGTGAAAAAAAAACCTTCCTAATTATAATGATTATATCTATTAATTTCTGTGTTAGCATAGAAGTACTTATATTGCTTTAGAGGGGAAAAATTGTTCCCTTTCTGATCATTTTTCATGTGATGAATTCCAGTGTCTCTTCATAATTGGTCTTGAAAATTTATTCAGAATCTGCTTATTGTCCTGAATTTTAAGGAAAATTGATCAATATTTGACTTTACTGGTTTATAAACCATTTTCATTTCTCAGCTTGGGAACTAAATGTCTCCTGGGATAGGTTTTTAAAATGTGTTTTTCTTTTTCACTGTTGTCATGTCACTTGTTTTGCTTCTTTTATTTGTACCTCCTTACCCTTAGAAATAAGTCTAGACCCATCACATTTATTTTTTTTTCCGACCTTTTCAGTTACCAAGTTAGATAGGATTTTAATAACTAAGGCCTAGACCACGCTGAAATTACAGTCTTAAAAATGAAAGCAAGCACTTTATTACTTCTCTGCCTAAAGCAGCCTTTCCTTTTCACTCCAGTATATTGAGAACTCTACATTTAAGTACTACAGGAATTGAGTATTAATTCTAACAATAAATTAAAATATTTCGTGAATCTGTATGTTGTGTGTGTGTGAGAAAGACACTTATCATTGAAATAGAATCATTATTTGAATGGTAGGGGGTTGAGGAATTTAATTTAGAAGATCAATCCTACCTCAACTGTCTTTTGAAAACACTGTTTTTTTTTTTCCTTTTATGCTTCAGCTTGTATTACCATTAAATTATATTGGTTATAGATGAAACATCTTATGATGAAAAATAAATGTGCCATGTATCTGTCAATGACACTTAAAATGTTGTGCAATGCTCTCTCATTAATCCATATCATTGCATAGAAACTTACTTTCACCTCCGTTTTTCTGTCTGTCTCTGACCTATTCCTTCTCTCTAAGCATTTCATGTGCTTTGGTTTTATAATATTCTGATTTTATTCTAAATTGATTTTTAAACAAGTTCAAAATGTTTATCTTTAAAGTTTTTATCCTTATGTGCATGTTATTAAATATATCATAAAATCATGTTTATTGTTGGCTTTACAATTTTACAAATATCCAAGCGTTTATAAATATATAATTATTTTGTTTAAAAATTGACTTTGCTATTTGTCTTAGGTCAAGCATGATCTCATAGTGTTCTGAAGGAAGTCACTTAATAATGCAATGCCAGAATTTATTTATCTGGATAATAACTATAATGATCTTGAATCCTCCATTTCTAATTGTGAGAAATAAATGAAATTATGGTTGTGAAAATAGCTGTATTATAGGAAAAAAAAGTCTTAACCAAGATAAGAATATTCCTATTGGGCCATCCTCGTGTTAGTGTTTGTTAATGTTTGATTTTTCCCACTACTTTTTCCACATCAGATTTGGAGGAAAAGCAACCTATTAAGTCAAAAACAATGTTTTTCCTTATACTACATTTCCTGTAGGAAGTTCCACGAGAAGAAGTGAAATTTTAATAGAGAACTGTACTTTGTTATCATAGGTAATGAAGCTAGAATATCTACTGAGTTCTTGGAAAAAGTTGAGTTCAACAATATATTGCCTTTAGGGGAAGGATCAATCATTACTTCACAAGAGGCCAGCATATAGAACAGGCTTAGTCTGATTTTATAAAAACATGCTACTGGAGACAGATTTTTATGGTCTACCAATATTCTAGCTTATCTGTCTCAGCCATCACATTCTCTACAAAATGAAGATGAAAATATATTGCAATATGTTAACAATTTACATTTATTGAATGAAATTAATATAATGTGTTGGGGATAAGGGAAAATGTTTATTATATTTAACTTTGTTAAACTCTCTTTTTAGCTTTCATTCCTGGACTAAAGAAAGGTACAGTAGAAATCAACACAAACCATAACCATGGTGCATGTTTCATTTGAAAATGAATTTGTGTTTGGTTTAAGAAGTTTTGGCCTTTTCATTTCTCATAAAACATTGCAATTTCAACTGTTTGCTTCAAACACATTTTTAGTATATTTAAAATGAACTGATATCTAGGAAAAGCATTTAGTCAGTTAGATATCTTATATAACTGGAGGCTTTTTCCAAGTTATATGTAATCATTCTTTAGGTAGCAAAGTTAACATGACCTTACAGTCATTTTTTGACTTATGGTAGTTACTTTCAAATTACCCGTGAATTGAATTATTCATTTTTCTCCTCTGACAGTGTAAGCATATTCAGGATATTGTCTGAGGATGCACATAAAGATATAATGCTACTTTTGTATGTTTTTTATCCAAAACTGATCTGTAAACTGTGTATGCTACATACATGCCTAAGAAAATATTCAAGTTTATATTCCTTGTGAACTTGCAAATAATATGCATTTTCTTTGCTAAAGTAAAATACATAGATTACATGTGAATCTATACTAAGATACAATCCATAGAAAACAAATTTCTATACATATGGAGTTTAAGCAATCAGTTAAAATGTATATAATTTTTTTGTGCTGATAAATTTTTTAAATGCTGCAGGTTATTTTGAACTTTCCAAATATATGTTTACTCTCTATGTATATGCACCTATTTCTTTATTGTCTGCTTCATACTTTGGGATGGATCTATCATATTTTTCCATTGCTATTTAAGACAACAATTCATTTCACTCCATACACTTCATTTTAAAATGTAATTTATAGTCCCCTGATATTGTGACTAAGTATAAAGAGCACTCAAAGAATAAATCTTTCTGAAATCAGTCATAAAAATCTAAATTGTTATGTTGAGAGCCTCCCCTTTAATCTTTAATTTTGACATGTCATGAATACTAACAGCATGCTTTATTATTTTTGGGTATTTTAAATGTTGCTTTGGCCTTTTATATTGCATTGGAGTAGTTCTTCTGTGATTTTATATAATTAGTTCTACCAGCCATGATAAATTTTTTACTATCATCTAACAAGTGAAATTTCAAGCTAAATATTTGATTCTCCATGAAAGTCTTGAGTATTCAATGTTTACATGGGTTATTCAGTTGAAAGTGGCTGCACTGCATGTGCTTTTCATTTTTTCTCTCCCCTTCTTACTAGTTTTTAAGTGTCCACTGATAGGTATTGCTCAGGAACTACAGTTGTGTAACAGTCATGGAGATGTTTTTGTAGTTGTGATGCAAAGTCAAGGAGTTTTGATCATAACTATTCAGGGCTATAATGGAAAGAGCATTTGAATGTGATTCAGGACATCTGGAATTCTAATGACAGTTCTACACCTGACTAGATGTGTATGTTTGGCGAACTCATTTAAACTCGGAGTCTTCATTTTCTTCTTTTCCTTATTTAAAAAATTGTAGTAATTGTAGTTATGCTTACGCCTCACAGAGAAGTCATGCTGCTGAAACATGACAATATAATAAGAAAAAGAATGAGAATAATAATAACAAACAAATAAAAAAAACAGAAACAGTATTTGAGTGTGTAACTTTGTTCTATACACTGTTTCTAATACTCTACAAATGTTTTAATTTTAATACTTAGAACACATCTATGTGTAAGTTTTATTATTTTATCCATTTTTTGCAGAAGTAGAAACTGAGGGAAAGAAAGATTAAATAATATAGAAATTCATTTGATAATTTTTAAAGCACTATACTTGTATAAGACATTACTATTACTTAGATTTTTGAACCTTCATTAGTATAACAATAAATAATGATCATCACAATTAACCTCATATTTCAAATTTTGCTCTAATTGAAAGATAGTTATTTAGTATATTCATAATGCAACTGGACTCTGACTCCAAGTTGAAACACTGTAGTACCTTTTGTGGTTATATTTCATGATAATTTTCATACCATGTTTTGTATATCCACTTTCCATCATCAGCTCATTTGAGTAGACTTGCTATTATTTAACTCACATAATACAATTTCTTAGGCATATTTTATGCAATTAAATGTTAGTATGTAAGAGGAAAATGCCCTCTGTGACTCTAATCATAAATTTCTAAAACTAAGTTTAGTTCATTCATGTTAACTTTTCCATTTAAGGCTGACTGATTCCCAGGATGACATTGAGTTTTTTCTTAAATACAAAAGTATGTAGGCTGTTCCCCTCATACTAAATTAGATAAATACATACAAATCCTTAATAGTAAGAGAATTACTTCTAATCCTGGTGTGCTTTACTTGTCCCCAAGGAAGAAATTGCAAATATATACTTGTCAATTCTTTCAGAGCAAATTCTTTTGTACCTCTTCCTGAGGAAGATACACATTAATAAACATTTAGAAATGAATATCTTTCATTGAATTTGTTTGTAAGTATACTTTCCTTTTCTGCGGACATGTTTTAATGTGAGAGTGAGGGTTTCAGCTCTAATATATCAATTACATTTTCTGTTTTCATTGAGGTGTAGGATTTGAACAACAGAATGTCAACTGGTTTGTCTACCTCCAGTCATTTGTTGTCCATAGCAACGCTCAGTTATCCAAGGTGATTGTTGGCATATCTTTACAGTGTTTTATTATAAAACCTTTACTCTTCTGTCAGATAGCTCTTAGGAATCTGTTCTTGAGCTAGGTTTCCATACTTATTGTTAGTACTCAATGGTGAGCTGTAATTTAGGAGTTTCTTACTGTAGACTTGAAATGTTGAATTTGAGGCAGGAGAAGCTGTTTGGGGATGAGAGTGTGAGGGGAAAGCAGCTTGTGATGGAAGGTTCTAGAAGAGACTGGGAAAATGATCTCTCAGCCAAATGAATCACCTCACCTATCTTCATTTGACTACTTAGTTAATAAGAGTTTGTGAACATAAAATATAATTCATCCTTATGCATGATAGATACAGAGTTTTCCATATGTCAATTAGTAAGAAAAGTAATGTCTTTTTTTTTTCATGGCCAAGAATTTAATGAAAATGCATGTGTAAGTTTCCAAATGAAAAATGTATAGCACAGGCCATAATATTAATCACTCCATGCTAATTTAGTATCTTTCTAAATTCTCAGACCAAAGGACTAAATCAACATGCAGTTTTGTAAGCTTTGTTTTAGATTATTAATAGTAGACTCTAGAATGTCATAGAACTTTTGTGGAAGGAATTACACTTTATGAAGCATTTGTGTATTTTACCATCTAAAATTGCCTTCTTTAGATAATATATAACTAGTTCATTCCACCATATTGTAGATTATACATTGACATATAGAACTAGAAAAAAATATACCATATGATAAAATTCTATTGCTTTTTAATGTTTTTATAATGAAAAAAAAAGAAACAGATATGATACAATTTATCATACAAAAGTAGACTAGGGAAGAAAAATTAGTATCTTTTTGAGGCTACACAGTGTTATTAAAGTTAGAAAATGGGTGAGGTACTGCAGTGTTATCATTCTGATAAAAACTCTTGGCATAGCTTTGAAACAGTATATGATTTGTGAATAGAAAATACATTCTTTTAACTTCACATTCTGTTTTTTAAAATATTTATTTATTTACGTTGCCTTTTTTTGAGAGGGGGAGGTATGTTCTGGGTTTATACCATTGTCTTTATTAAAATCTATGTGGAGATAATAAAAGGTATTGCTAAGTGGCATATTAGTCAGTGGCTTGTTAGCAAAACATGGTTCGAACATTTAAATGGGTCATAAACATTATTTCTACTACAGCTAATCAGAGTAGTAACCCTCATTTCACAAAACATAATTTTCATATACATCATTCTTCTCCTACATTGTCTTGAAACCGATTCTGTTTGGCTGACACAGCAAAACAATAAAATATTACATTTCTTTACTTTCATTTACAGATGCCATATCAAAAGCTGAGTCTACTATGAGGCAGAAGTTTTGGTTGAAATATACTTTACAAATGAGTATTTTTTCCTAGGACACACACAAAAATTGATTGTTGAAAAGACAACTTTCTCATTTGGTAAATTGTCAGTCTGAGAATATAGCCCAGGAGTCTTGAATTTCAAGTGATTTATTATAATTGATTTTGATCAACACTGTCAAATGGAAATATAATGAGATACATGTGTAATTTTAAATGGTCTAGGGCCACATTTTAAAGAGAAAAAAAAAGCCAATGAGTGAAATTAATTTTATTAACATTTTATTTAACCCAATACCTGCAAGGTATCATGATTTCAACATGTAATCAATATAAAAATTATGAGCGAGATATTTTATATTTCTTTTTATAGTAAGTCTTGAAATCTGGCATGCATTTTACACACAGCGCATCTCAATTCAAAGTATTGGCCACATTTCAAGTGCTCAATAGCTGTGGCTAGTGGCTAATATATCAACACAGCTTCAGATCCTCCTCAAGGACTAAGGATTTGGGATAGGGCTGCAGTGGAAAAAGAGGCCTTAATATACATTGGTTTGATATTATACCTTGAAGGAAAACAAACAAACAAAAAGCCCTTGAAGCCCTTGAATTTATGCTTGCTCCTCTGAGAACATTTTCCCCCTGGCTGGCCAAAGTTCAAAGGAAAAAGAAAACATTTGGGAAAGGTACTCTTGTTGATTTTTGCTGCCATGGCGGATGAAAAAATGTCGAATGTGAAGCAGCAAAGGGCTGTAGAGATCAAAGTCAACACTTTCCCTTGCAGACTTTGTGCCCTATGTTTGAGGCTCTTAAGAAGCACAATTCACTGCAATTTGCTCTCCTTCAAATTCTTAAGTAGTTCTCAAGAGGCTCCCTCAGTAGAGAACGCTGATTGGTGCTTGTTAATCTCGAGGCTACACAGGCATGGATGATTTTAGAACGTGTATTGTCTAGGGTTTTATAGGTATCACTACTGGAACTGGAGCCAGAAGGCTGCAAAGTTTCTATCTTCTAGTTCATATAAAATGTGGGACTTCAATTTTAAAAGATTAGTAATGTAATTTACCATATTAATGTGAATGTAAGGATGTGAATTTCCAAAACTATTAAATAAGAGCCTGCAATATTTTAAACAAATCTAAAAGATTTATATAACAGATGTCTATATGTGGTATTCATGGTGCTCATGCTTGGGGGTGTATTTCCTAGACTTACCAGGTATGAATATGATTCTAAATAGTGCTGTGTGTCAGAGACGATTTAAAGCATTGATTTCTTCACTTGATAATCACTTATTAGTGGTTCAAAATATCATCAAAATAAAAACAAAAAACACCATACAAAGTGATGAGATGCAATGCTCATTTAATAGGACAACTTTCGAGTAAATTGATAAATACTTTATATTCTTGACTGCATCAAATCTAATTATATCATTGCTTATGGATAAATATTTGGAATGCAGTATTTATTTATTATTCAGAATTCAAGTGCAATTTATAAAATTTTAATAGTTTTTATTTTGGAGAAACTGACTTTTGAATTTTTCACATAGCTTGAATTTACACCAGATTAACAGAATCACATTTTCTTTGCTGCCTTCATTTGTTGCTGTTCTCCAAGTGTAATAATATCCTAGAAGATAAGAGGGAAGAAATAGGGGATTTTAGAGAACTCACGTTAAATATTTTCCAAATATATTGACTCTGGCCTTCTTAAGCTTTTTGTAATGTATTTAAAATGCAAAGAATGAGAACGTTTTGAAAAATAACAAAAAGAGGGGAAAGATTGTTGTCAGCCAATGTCAACACATAAAGCTTTAACAAAAAACCAAGATGGTAGGTGTGGAGAAACTGATAGGTCGATGTGGTAAAATGGTACTGAAGCAGACTATAATTCATATCTGAAATTAATATATGATATAAAAATAATCAAAACCAGAGATGAAGGTATGAATTATTAAACAAATTGTGCTGGGAAATTTGACAAAGTATTTGACAAATGATCCTAACTCCAAAATACAGATCCAAGAAAACTATAGTAGATCAAAGGTATGACTATAAACCTTGGTCCATACAATTGAGAGGAAAATATGTGAAAATAAATCAAAGAAAGAAGCCTCAATTTAATTTTTAATTTTAACTCCTCAATATCTGCATAATTTGTGGCAAAACTAGTTCCAAACATTACAAATAAAAATATTAATTTGAATTGAAATACTGAAATTAGTTCTCATAGTGCACTCTGGAAAGTACTGTTACTTCTGGTTAGTTTTCCCAAAAGTTTCAATTCTAGAGTGATTCTGTCATCATTAATTTAGACATAGCTCTCGAAAGAAAGGTTGATTGTAGAAGGCAGGATGTATGGCATTAAGTAATAGCTATTCTCTTTTTTAAATATTGATTTTGATGATAATGATAATCAACCTTTAATGAGCAGGTGTAAAACATTACTCATTGTTCACATTTCAAAGCAGCAACAGATGAAGGCTGTCACTGTCAAACAACGGGTTATTTTTAAATAGATGGTTGCATGATTTCTTCTAACAATATTTCATCAAACTGGCTTATATTTGTAGACATAGCACTATTATTGTTCGTTTAATGCTAATTTACCTTGAGAGCAAAGACTTTCCTAAAAGCCTTACACATTCCTGACTTTTCCTCCCATCCCTCCCTTTCCCAGACCTCTTGACAGCTCTGTTTCCCTTTGCTTCCTTTAATTCAATAATCTGTTGAGTACCTGGTATATGCCAGGCACTATACTAATTCTCTTCCTTTATGCTCTAATCTCTCTCCAATAAGCAAGGGATTAGAGGGGAGAAAATTAGTAGTATTGTTGCAGAATCCCAGCCTCTGTGCCTAGACACCAAAATGAAATCTGGAGATAGAATTTTGGGTGTGGCAGAAAAAACAGCTTTATTTCTTAGCCTGCTGTAGCCCCCTTTGCCTGGCAAATGCCTCAAGACTGCAAGCACCAATTTGGGAAGGGATAGCAGGGAGTTTTATAGTGAGAGTCCAAGGAACAAAGCTTCTGATAAACATCTTGGGGCTGCATTCTTTCTACCCTGACACAATTGCATTGTTGTCAAGAAAACTTAGTGATGGGGCCTCCTGTTTCTGTGATTATCAAACCATGTCCTCCTCCTCCAGTGATCCTTGGTCTGGTGTTTGTCTTCCGTACCAAGAATTAACCAATCATATCTCCAGACACTTCTGGCCTGGAATAAAGGATGCTTAATGGGGAGGGTGAGTGCCCTAAGGAAGAACTGCAGCAGAAGATATGGGGGAAGTGTCTGTCCTGGGAGGACCCCACAGGGTCCTGCTGGGTTACAGTATAGTTACAGATGGAAGTTAGCTAGAGGTAGAGGTGGAGTTATTTATTCATAAATAGATGAAATTGAGATTTTTAATATTAATGTTCCATGGTATTCTATGTAGGGAGATTTGATATGCTATAACTTTGCTTTAGGATGACACAGAGATGAATTTTCAGTGGGATTTCTAGAAAAAAAACTATAAACAATTTTCCACATTTTCTCAAAATATTCAGAGACAAGCATTACAAGCCAAAGTCGGCCTCAGTGGATCACTTTGAGAATGTACTCTTGCATGCCTGCTATAAGGTTCTATTTCAGTTTAAAAATCAAAATGGTATATGAGTAGCCTCATCATGAAAAAATGATATTGGAATTTTCCTGAAAACTATATATAAAACATCTTTTAAATCATACATACTTTTGTATATTCTGTGTTTTTCAAGATGCTAAAGCTATCAGGATCGATTGAGTCAGATAATAGAAATACTTAACTTCATAATCTAATTGGTCAAGTGTAAAAGCATTCACTTTCCTTAGTTATCAGATCATCAGTAATTGTGCTGCCTAATTTAATTTATTTTTGAGGTTAGTGTTATGACATCCCTAAACTTAATATTTTATTATAATTACTTGGTGCTCACAAAAACAGCATTGTTATGAAAGGAAAATGCTACCAAGATTTTGCTTATTCCATATGTTCATTTAAGTTTCCAAGCAAGAAATCTGAATTTCCATTTTATCTAAGATAATATTATAATATTAATTCTTATTTTCAGTCTAATGGAAATTCAAAATCAGCATTATACCATGCATATTTGCTTACTTTTAGAATTCTCTTAACAAACATCACCCAATTAATTTTTACTTTCTTGAAAAGACTCTCTACTGGAAATTGTAAAACCTTTTTGAGTAATTAATTAACACATCTTAATTTTAAAGGATTTATTGCATTGTCATGGAATTTACTTATAGTGTGCATTGCAGTTTCTTCAACTTTTCAATTTTCCCTTGAATACAACTATTATAAATGTTTTCTTTTTGAAAGCTAATATAGCAGAACTATAATATGTTGGTTTAGTGTTTTTGTTGAGATACAATTCACATAATACACAATTCACCCTTTTAGAATATACAATTCAGTTGTTTCTAATATATTCATAAATGTATGCAACCTTCACCACTATTGAATTCCAGAACATTTTCATCACCCACAAAACCCCACATAACCGTTAGCAGTCACACCCCAATCCCCATATCCCCGTTCTGGAAATCAATACTCTCACTTCTATTCTAACTCTATGGATTTGCCTGTATAGGAAATTTCATAAAATAGAATCCTATACTATGTGGCATATTATGTCTGACTTCCTTTTCATTGTGTACTGTTTTCAAGATACATCCATACTATAGTATATATCAGTACTTCATTCCTTTGTATGGCTGAGTAATATATCATTGTATGATACACATATTTTGTTTATCCATTCATCAGTTGATAGAAAAGTGGGTGTTTCCATCTTTCAGCTACTATGAATAATGCTGCTATGAACATTTGTGTACAAGTGTTTGTGTGGACATATGTTTTCAATTCTCTTCAGTGTATATTTAAAAGGGTAGAATTGCTGAGCCATATAGTAACATTATGTTTAATATTTTAAGGAACTGCCAAACTGTTTTCCAAAGTGACTGCACCATTTAACATTCCCATTGGCACTGCGTAGGGGGTT
Organism: Camelus ferus; assembly: GCF_009834535.1. Classification (NCBI taxonomy): domain Eukaryota; kingdom Metazoa; phylum Chordata; class Mammalia; order Artiodactyla; family Camelidae; genus Camelus; species Camelus ferus. The sequence continues at coordinate 60,121,953 of NC_045732.1, forward strand.
CCACTTTCTCCAAATCCTCACCAACATTTGTCAATATCTGCCTTTTTAATCATAACTATAGTAGTGGGTTGGAAGTATTATCTGACTTTGGCATTGATTTACATTTCCCTAATGATTAATGATGCTCAGAAGCTTTACATGTGTTTATTGGCCATTTGTGTATTTTCTTTGAAGAAAAGTTTATTTGAATAATTTGTTCATTTTTCTTTTGAGTTAATTTTTTTCTTATTATTGAGTTGTAAGTGTTCTTTATAAATTCTGGATGCTAGTTACATATAAGATATATGCTCTGTAAATAATTCTACTCATTCTATAGGTTGTCTTTTCATTTTCTTGATAGTGTCCTTTGAAGTACAAAAGTTTTTATTTTGATGAAGTCTTATTCATCAATATTTAATTGAGCTGTTTATGCTTTAGGTTTTATATCAAGAATTCAGTGTCTATCACAAGGTATTCAAGATTTGCACCTGAAAAAAAAGATTTGCACCCATGTTTTCTTTGAAAAATTTTAGTTTTAGTTCTTACATTTAGGTCTTTGATTCATTTTGATTTAATGTTTGTATATGGTGTGAGGTAAGGATCCAACTTCATCTTTTTATATGTGTAAAATCTAATTTTTCCAGCAGCATTTGTTGAAAAGACAGTTTCTTCTCCATTAAACTGTCTTGGTGCTCCTGGCAAAACTGAGGGGAAAAAAATCTGTGGTATATGATTGTACCACAAAGTCTTGGTTATTGTAATTTTGCAGTAAGTTTTGGAATCACAAAGCATCCCTCCAAATTTGTTCCTCCTTCTCAAGATTGTTTTAGCTAATCTGGATCTCTTGAATTTCCATAAGAACTTTAGAATCAGCAAGTCAGTTTCTTAAAAGAATCAGCTCAGATTTTAATAAAAAATTTTGTTGCATATGTAGACAAATTTAGGAAGTATTGCCATTTTGATAATATAAAGTTTTATAATCCATGGTCACAAATATCTTTACATTTCTGTAAATTTTCTTTAATTTTTTGATGTTTTATAGTTTTAGTGTACAAGTTTTACACTTCTTTTGTTAAATATATTCCTAGGTATTTTATTTTTTAATGTGAATAGAATTGTTTTTTTAATTTCATTTTCAAATTGTTCATGGCTAGTGTATAAAAAAATGGATTTTTCTATTCTGATCTTGTAACCCACAACCTTGCTAAACAGTTTGTTAACTCTAATAGTATTTATGTGTATTTCTTTGGATTTTCTGTATACAACATTATCTAATCTGTGAATAGAGATACTTTTACTTCTTCTCTTCCAATATGGATGTCTTTTTTCTCTTTTTCTTACCTAATATCCTTGTCTTTAGTAACATTTTTTGTTTTACTGTGTCTTTTGTCTCATGTTAGTATGATTACTCCACCCCTCTTTTGATTACTGTTTGTATGGTATCTATTTTTCCATCATTTTATTTTCAACGTATTTGACTTTTCAATCCAAAGTATTTCTCTTATAGACAGCACATAGTTGGATAATTTTTCAGTTTATTCTGTCAGTCTATACCTTTCAATTAAAGTGTTTAATCTGTTTACATTTAAGAAAATTACTAAATTAGGACTCGCATTGTTCATTTTACTATTTGTTTTCTATATGTATTATGTATTTTTTCTTCCTCCATTGCTATCCTCTTTTTTGTTAAGTGACTATTTTTAAAAATATCATTACTTTTATTATATTTGTGAATTATTTTCTTAGTGATTACCCTAAGGATTACAATGAACAATGTAACTTATAACAATCTAGTTCTGATGAATACAAACCTAATTTTAATAGTATGCAAAACTTTGCTTCTATATAGCTTCATTCTCTCTCCCCTCCATTGTGCTGTTATTGTTATATAAATTATCTTTATACATTGTATGTCAGTCGAAGATCTATAGTTATCACTTTATACAATTTTCTTTTAAAATTAGAGGGGAGAAAAAGTTACAAATGAAAAATAAATTATATTATCTTTTATCTTTAACTATGCATTTATTTTACCAGTATTTGAGATACTCTCTAGTGTCCTTTCATTTCAATCTGAAGGCCTCCCTTTATTATTTCTTGTAGAGTAAGGTTCTAGCAATGGAATCTCTCTCATGTTTAAAAAAAATCTGGGAAAGCCTTAATTTCTTGTTCATTGTTGAAGGATAGTTTTACAGAACAAAGAATTCTTGGTTGAAGTATTTTCCTTTCAGCACCTTGAATATGTCATCCTACTGCCTTCTGGTATTCTGGTTTCTGATGGGAAATCAGCTATTAATCTTATTAAGGATTATTTGTACAGAATGAGTCATGTCTCTCTTGGTACTTTCAAGATTCCCTCTTTGTCTTTGAAGAGTTTGACTGTGTTGTGTCTAGGTGTTCATTGGAGTTCATTGAACTTCTCAGATATGTATGTTAATGTATTTTACCAATTTCGGGGTGGTTTTGGTGATTACTTCTTCAAATATTCTTTCTTTCCCTTTCCCTTTTTTCTCTACTACTTGGATTCCCATTATGAATATATTGGTCCATCTGATGTTGTCACACAGGTCTCTGAGGCTCTGTTCATTTTTCTTCATTCTTTTTTTAGTTCTGCTCACAATCTTATTTGATCTATTTTTAAGTTTTTTGATTCTTCCACCTTCAAATCCCATTCTTTTTACCATCAAAATTTAATTATAAATCTATCTCAGTACTTAAAAATCTTGTATCTTGTGAAGTATAACAACAATACAAAATTTAACTTTCAACAAAATATATGAAGGTATATCAGGTGCTAAATACTCTGTAAATAATTTTCCACAATTTAAATTGTGAAATGGGGAAATAAAACAATTGGACTATGTTTATGTTATGTTTAATAAATTCTAATATTTTATTAGCTAAGATTACCCTTTGTAGCATACTCACTGATATATATCTAATGCCTAGAATAGCGTCTGACACATAATGAATTAATACTGATTACTCAATTATGTATTAATGACTTCATATAGATTCTTTAACTACTCATAAATAATTATTTACTGGATTAATTAATTTTCATATTTGTAGTGGTTGAATATAACAATATAGCATATCAGAGGAAAATTATTTATAATGAACTGAGATCTATGGTTGAACAAATATTCATGTTTTATGGTACCAATTAATGTGGATTCCTTACAGCAGCATAGAATAAAAAGTACAAATTGTATCAAAAATGTGAGCATGTGTGTAAAATTAACATCAGAGAACTTCTATAACTTACTGAAGTTATAGAATATATAAAATTTTTTCAGAAGGCAACAGAGAAAAATAAGTTAAGGATCATTGACAGAAATGGCAAAGTTAAATCGATAACAGCTGCTCTGTTTTTTCCAATATTCCTTGAAATTGTATACATTTTGAGGTTATTTACACAAGAAAAAATTCAATTTTAAATAATTTTGGCATTACTTATATTTAAGAAAGAAAAATTCATGTTTAATGTCAATTTTATAGATTGAAGTCAGTTTATTGAGAGGTTTTTCTTCTGATATTCAAAGCTGATAGATGTGTCATGATCATTGAAAATAACAATTTTTCTAAATAAAAGGTGAATTCAAGCATAAATTCATACATTTCATTATGGTAAGTTTCTCACAAATAAAATAAAATGCAATAATGACAGGGTAGGGATTATGAGAAATCTTGATGTCATTCTCATACAGTGTATATTAGTCTGAAAATTGTGTATAAAACAAACAAAATCAACAGAACTGGAACCAAAGTAGTTTCACTTTGGGTTTTTTTTGCTACAAAATAAACCTTATATTGAATTTTTATTACAAAAAATTTATCATTAATTTCTACTTCAACTAACAATACTTTAATGTCTTAAAAGAAATCCTTAATTTTTTAAAATAAAACTTTAATTTGCATATTTAAGACATAAAGAATACCTAATTCATGTAGGGTAGTTTGATTTCATTTGGATAGTTAATCACATTCTTTACCTCTGCTATTTCAATAACATAAAAAAGACTCATGTCCACCAGAGAAAATTTTATAAGGCTGCTTTTCTTTGTAAATATAGATCTTCTACTGTATCAGGCTTCTATTAATAATCAAACAAGCTTTAAAGATTATGGAAATGATAGATCTTTAATACAGTTTCAGATACTTTTAGAAATTTTCCGCATGAAACAATTTATTAATAACACTATAATGAAATTTAGATTTTTAGGAAGATAAAAATCTTGAAATACAAGATACTACAAGGATAGGCATTTTAAGTATTTTTAAATTGATTAAATTTGGCCAGTTATTAAGAATTTAATCATCTAAGTGGCTCATAATTTTCATAGGACTAAAGTTTCCAAGAATGCTGTCCATTCAAGTGGTAATGAGAAATTAGGTTACATTTTCTAATTTAATTTTTAAGAGTTTTTCTTTTAAACTTTAATTTAATAGTCACACAAATAATCCAGATAATTCATACCAGATAACATTTTTCCTTTAGGTGTTTGAAAGAAAAGAGCATGTCAAACCTATTAATGTTTGCTTTGAATAAGCAGACAGGTAGAAAACTGGTAGAAACGGTTTTGGAATTATGCCTTAATAACTGCAAATTAATTCCTAAATATTTATTTGGCTATTATATTTGGTATAGACTTGGATATATGGATATAGATGATACAGATATCCACACAGATAGATGAATGTAAATTTTATTAATCTTTTCAAGAGTTGCATACCTTCTCTGTTTTCAGAGTCAATTTATTAACAGGCTTCTAGTGAATATTTGTGAGCAACATTTTGGATAGCGCCTAAGATTACTAGAGCAATAATTGGCAGATGAGAGCAGCTTTCCACTTGTATTAGTTTCTTACAGATGCTGCAACAATTGACCACAATCTTAGTGTCTTAAAAAAGAATCAGTTTATTATTTTACAGTGCCAGAGGGTAGAAGTCCAAAATGCATCTCACTTGGATAAAATCAAGGCATTGGTGGGACTGTGTAGCTTTCTGGAACTTCTAGAGGAGAATCCATTTTCTTGCCTTTTTCCAGTTTCGAAAGGCTACCAGCATTTCTTGGCTCATGACCCCTTACCATTTTTCTATTACTTTCTTTTTTAAGCATTTTTATTGTTTTGGGGGGTGTAATTAGGTTTATTTATTTATTTTAATGGAGGTACGGTGCTGGGTATTGAACCCAGGACCTCGTGCATGCTAGGCAGGCACTCTACTGCTGAGCTATACCTCCCCCCTCCCTTACCATTTTTAAAACCAGCAAAAGATGATTGAGTTTGTCATCTTTCTGGTTTTGACTTTTCTTCCTACCTTTTACCCATTTAAGGACCCTTGTGACATCCTCGGGTCCACTAGGATAATTCCCTTAAGATCAGCTCATTAACAATCTTAATTCCACTCACAACCTTACTTCTCCCTTGCCATATAATGTAGTGTATGTAAAGATTCCAAGGATTAGGATTTAGACATCTTAAGGGTAAGGGGCATAATTCTGTCTACCACACCACACATTACTCTTTGAAAAACAACTTTTAATGCTGTAACCATGCTTAAACGATGTCTAAACAGAGTTTCAGTAACTGTGAAATATATCCAAGAAAGTCAAGATCTGTTGTGGAAATTGGGGTGACTTTGACATTCCAGGTTCATTCAGGTTTTTAGGATGTTAAATCCTGGTGGATTTTAAATGATGCATTCCACAATTTACAATCTGACTTGCTGTAAAAATATTTCCTTGCTTTAGCATTTCGAATTATAAACACTAATCTGTCTTCGTAGCAAAGACCCATTTATCCTCTTAAAGTCACAATGTCCTCATTTGTAAAAATATAAATACCAATATGCAACTACCTCATACACTGTGGTGAGGATTTAATGAGTTAATGCATACAAAGCAGTTAGCACTGTCCTTTGGACATTGTAGATGTTCAATATTATGCTAATATAATAACAGTATTATTGTTTTCCCATTATTATTACTTCTCTGGATGCAAATTATACTGGAAGTCTGCTTAGCCTTTAGACAAAATTCATTTTATTTTATTTTTATTCCAAATATAAATAAATAGAAAAGGTGCTGCTTGTTTTTATTAATCCATGAAATTTTTTATGAATTTCAAAAATAAAGCTGTATGTGTAATTCTATTCTTTTATTGTTGTCAATATTTTCAGGCATATACGCCTTAAGTTAAAAAACAAGAGAGATACTTTTTAATGAGTTTATCAAAGAACCTTATAACTGTTAAATATGTTTTGAACCCTCTATCCTCATACCTAGATACAATGTGGCCTTTACCTTTAACTAAATTAACTTCTCTGTTAACTTAATTAATGAAGCAAGATTAATTTGCATATTTTAAAATCTAAGCAAAATCTTAATGGAAATTAATATATGTACACATATAAATCTGTGGTTACAGTATCTCTCTCATATTCACGTATGTTTTATTAAAATTAAAGGGACATTCTACCTTTACTTGTTTTTCTTAGTCTTCAAGCTTTTGTGTGTAGACTCTTTAGAAATAGTCTCAACTTGATTGTAAGTTATAAAGAGGAATATCTCTTTAAGAGTCAGTCAGCAACATTTGCATTTTAACATCCCTGGGAACGCTATATTGTGTCTGAATTAAGAATCTGACACTAAACATTAAACAATATTTCCTTTCTTATCTCATTCTTTGATACTTCTTAGTGTATGGGGTGTTTGGAGGAAAGACGTGGAACATGTAAATTAATTGTCATTTTTTTTTACCCTTCAATGATAATTAGGGTATTTATTAAATTCCCTGAAGTCGTATGACACACAGCTAAACTCAAACTAAATTCTCTGCCTCTTGTGTGACAGTATGATAATCTAGATTCTATTTTTTAAATGACTAAATGAATTTATAAATTAACGCAGACCCATGGATTACCATAATTTCATAAAGACAAAGAGAATTGTCCATTGTGGCACATGGCTTGTTTGACATTCCTTACAGCTAAACAATTTATTGCCTTTAACCAGACTGTAGTCAGAGATAGTGAAGGATTCCTGGAAAAATGATGTTTTCTCAATAGTTTGGCATTTAAATTATTCCTCAAAGACATAATCCCTGCAGTGGAGAGTGTGGCTGTGGTGCCACTTGACCAAAAGAGTGCTCCTGGCACAGGAAAAAAATTTTCTCAGCCATTTCACATGTGATGCAGATATTGCTTTTTACTGATCATGGTGCATTTGAACAGTGGTGCACTGAAGGAGGAATGAGAATACATAAATAGAAAAGTAGTTTGTTAAGACTGTAATATCTGGATCCATAGTTAGTTTATGAAGGCTCAAAACTCAAGGGAGCCAATAACACACTCTGAATAAGTCCTGTCTTCTTTAAGTTTTATAGATTTTCCATTTAATTTATATAAATTATGTATTTCAGTGTTGTATATTGTACAATTTACTTTATTCATAAAACTACATGCGACATATTGCTAAAATTCATCATCCCCAGATCTAACACAAGTGATAATATTTTTTTAATTTTATATTTTAATGATACCACTAATTTAACATGAATATGTTTCATCATGGAAGGGGAAAAAACATAAGAAGAGCACATTTTAATCATATATACATTTTATTTTAATATCAGTAGTCATATTTTACTATCTGTCATTTTACCATGAAAATAATCATTTTGTATTTGTTTCTGTTTAATCAAATTGTAAATTAGAAGTGAAATAGTTACATCTGTTACATATCTAATATATTATTGTGAAACTTTGACTATTTTGGAATGTTTTTTATTTACAGAAAATCTATAAAGATAGAGAGTTCCTCTGTAGCTGTCACTCAGGTTACTCTAATGTTAACATCTTCACTATGGTATGTTTATCAAAACTAAGAAATCAACACTGCTAAAACACAACTAATCTATAGACATTATTCAGATTAAACCAGTTTTTCCAGTGATGTTCTTTCTTGGTTCCACGATCCAATCCACAATACCACATTGCATTTGGTTGTCATGTCTTTTCTAGTCTGTGACAATTTCCCATGAACTTAACACTTTTGAAGAGTATTGGTCAGACATTTTCTAGAATGTCCCTCAATTTGGATTTGTCTGATGTCTGTCTCATGGTTACACTGGGATTATGGTTTTGGGGGAGAAAAACAAAAGGGTGAAATGCCTTTCTTGTCATGATACATTGACGGGACATATTCTCATGATATCACTGCATATATTTTCTTTGAACATTTGCTTGAGGTGATTTTATGCCAGGTTTCCCCACTGTAAAGTTGTTCTTTTTCCCTTTTCATACCCTAGTCTTCAGAAGTGAGTCTCTAAGTCTGATAAAAAGATATGGGGTGGGGGTTGATATAGCTTAGTGATAGAGTGCATGCTTAGCCTGCATGAGGTCCTGGGTTCAATTCCCCAGTACCTCCATTAATAAAAGAAGATAGATAGATAGATAGATAGATAGATAGATAGATACATACATACATACATACATACATACATACATACATATATACATACATACATACATAGATTGATTTCAGCAGCTTCATTGGAATATAATTTACATGCCATAAAATTTACCCATTTAAAGTATACAATTCAATGGGTTTTAGTATACTCATAGAGTTGTCCTACCATCACCACAGTCTAACTTTAGAACATTTTTGTCACCCCAGAAAGAAGCCCTATACCCATTAGCAGTCACCCCCAATTGTTCCACTCCACCCCCACCCCCACTATAGGAAATATTTCTCCCAGTATTTAGCTTATTTTCTCATCCTTTTAATAGGCTTTTTCTGAAAGATAGTTTTTTTTAAATTTGATGAAATCCAATATTGTTGTTGTTTCTTGTACTTTGGGTGGCATATCTAAGAACCTATTGCCAAACCCAAGATCACAATTTGCTGCAGTGTTTTCTTCTAAGAGGTGTATAGGCTTAGATCTTATATTTAAGTCTATAATGTACTCAAAGTTAATTTTGTACATGGTTCTAGGTAGGGGTCCATTTTTATCCTTTTCCTTGTAGACATAGAGCAGCATTTGTTAAAAAGATTATTCTTTCTCCCATTGAATTGCATTGAGGTAACATAATTTAAAACTGTATCAGTGGATTAAATCTCTCTAAAATCTCCTGAATTCTATCACAACTCTTGTTATTGGTCAGTTGTACACTTTTGAGGTTTACAATATTGGACATGAGCAGTGAGTTAGAAAGAGATGTGAAAATATAGACATGAATAAGAGGGAGCCTTGCTCTAAAAATAATCAGGACTGAACAGTGATCCTACCTGGCACTCTGGGGTGTTACAAAAGAGAGGACACTGATTTTCAGTGAGATATTCATCCACTAATCTGTAGTGACATTAAGAGAAATGAAATGCACCCCATGACCTAACCATCCTCAAAATCAGGAATTAGATACATTTCCTTTTGCTCTGTTCTTCACTGTCTAACTAGGACTCTGTAACATAGTCCAACTTTCTATACAGAACTACAATACTTAACATTTTTAAACTCCTTCTGTCATCAGGTACTTTGCTGTATAATTTGCATAATTCCATGTTCTGAATCCATGAATATAATATTGTTTTAAAATGTGAGGAAGTAGATATAGAGCATTTAGCAAAGAACTATACAATATCATCTATTAATTTTCACTGTATCAATCATATATTAGTAGTAAAAATACTACAATTCTGGCTTGTGAAGATTACTGGCAGTGATATTTGAGAAATAATGCCACTTACTGTTTGTCATTAAGACAAGTCACTTAATTTCTCTGTGCCTCCAGACTTTAAGTAGCAGTCTCACAGTTTAAACCCAGTGAACATTATTATGAATCTCTTTCTCACTCTATTATACCCTCTCCAAAAGATGCAATAAATGATAGAGAGAATGCAAATAATGTAATAATTTGCAATGCCATTTTCTAAAACGAAACAGAACAGAATGGATGTATGGTTTTGAAATTATTTCACATAATTTTCATCATTTTTAAATTAAGTTCTGGATTCCATTTCCTATCACAGAGGATAAGAGCTACCTTTGAGTAAATAGAATAATGCACATGCAATGTTACAAATACGTTTCATACTGACATTTTATGATTGTCTATAGCTTGAGAAACAACAGACTGAGTTATTTTTACTGCTTCTATTTTATGGTTTCCTCCAAGTATGCCTTCATATGCCAAGTATCTATGGAAATTCTGAGTCAGAGATAGAAGGGTGGGTTAGTTGACTGTACACTATGTGACGCCATATCACGAGTGGATGTCAACTCAGAATATGTTTTGAGCTTAAAGTAGCACTACAGTTCTTTGGATGTATAATGAGATTATCTGAAACCAGTATCTTCCAGGAACTGCAATTGATATCTCTAGGTGGGTGGGTAGAGGGAAGGGAAGGTGTGAAGACATATGGTAGGAAACTGATACAGTTAGAAGTACTTCTTTTTTTTTTTTTTTCTGTCATAAGAAATTATCCCTAAATATTAAAATTTACATTTAATGATTTTAGAAATGAATGTGTTAGCAATAGTATGAGAACCTCACCTATAGATAGATGATTTAGAAGAAGGTTCAGCATTGTTTATACATTAAATGCTACTCACATTTTATGACAGCATATGTTACATAAGAATTTATCACAAAATATTTAGATACTCCACTTCTATTTTACCAGAATATGATTGAGTACATATTTATACACATACGTTTATTCATTTGATTCTGTTTTCCCTCATTAACAAGAACTTCAAATAATATCCCTAGAAAATCTTAATTTTTATTTTGAAATTTGACTTAGGTAGAGAAATAGAGATTTTAGCTTAAGAGATTTTCTTTCCATATAATGCTCATTTCATTTAGTGTTTAGAAGAAAGTGAAATTTTCTCCATCCCTTTATTGTCATTTATTTGATTTTTTTATAGTGAAGCGAAGTCTCCCTAACAAGCAGTAGCTTCTCTTTGCTTATTGGGAAAATAATATCTCTTGTTAAAAGTTTACTGATTATGTAGATGATCAGTCCTTAATAATGTTTCTATTCAGTTACAGTCATGTACATGTCATGATCCATATTAAAATCATTCCATTTGTATATGAGATCTGTTAGAGAAATTTCTCTGTTAGAGAGATTTAGATATTTTCATGAAATTGGTCTGCATTGCTTTATCTAGCTTCAGTTACTCATAAAAATCCAATAGATACGATTACAAGGAAACTTGTAATTGATTGGAAACTCAAACTTCTCCTTGCAACATCCTTGGCCTCATGTGCACATAAGCATCAGTTAAGTTTAAATTCCTAACCTCAGAAAGAACAAGCTTATCTTTTATTGTATTCTTTCATAAGCCACTCCATAAGATAAATGGCTCCTTTATAGGTAGTTGGTTTAAACACGGAAGCGACATTTTGCGTTTGACATGCTGCTTAGAAATCAAAGCCTATTTCAGTGCGAGGTTATTTCTGATTTTATAGCATTTCTGCCAGAGAATGTGAACTACTGAGGAAGCAGTGACCTAGCAGTGTCATATGTAACTGTACCCTTCTGAGCATCACTGCTTAACTTAGGGAAGGAGCATGGTTCAGTAGAAAGAACACTAAAGTGGACTTCAGAGATCATAGCTATGTGTAAACTTAAGAAAATACTTGAATTACGATTCAAGTGATGAATGATGAACCAGTTTTCATACTTGTAAAAGGTAATGTGCAAGCCACAAAGCACCAATAAAATATAAGGGATTAGGAATAACTGATTTAAAAGTATTAAACATTTGTTAGACAAGTTTCTACTGTACCCAATTACCAAATATCTGGTTTGTTTTGTTTTGCTTCTTTCCCATGCTCTGCATGGGGATACTCAGCTTTTCTTAAGATGAAAAATGCTGGGTCTCTGAAGATAACCTATGTTGGTGAACTTTATCTTCATACATACCTAGGCTCTGTCTATATTATACCATATTAGTATATCATACTCTCAGTAATGAGTTAAGATAATGGATCTCAATTTTAGTTGGCTTTTCTCTTATCTCGGTCATCACAGTCAAGTTCAGAGAGTGGTTTAATTACAATATAATTGAACAATTTTTGTATACTTTCTTTTCTTATTGACCAATAAAATTCAATTATGGACAACCAAACTTCTAAGATTAATAGAGATCAAAACTTTGTGTTATATTGATACATATCAAAATAATATATATGAGAGAAATTCCATAAGTTTTCATAAAAGAGTATTTTAAAAAAAGATTTCTATAAAATGAAGAAGAGACATTGTATAGAAAAACAACATGTGTATAATTTAAGACTTATTTTAGATGAGCATCCTTGAATTATATTAAAACTGTCTAATTTCCATCAAAGGAAAATATGAATTTTCAACTTTTAAAAAACAGTTAATACATATTCATTTGTAAAATTAGAGTTAAGATTTATCAAGTAAAAGAAGTTTTTGGAGGGTTTTTTTGAGAATTATTATAATAGTCAAAATTATAACTATTATATTTGGAGTACTTTTTCATCAGTCATATGACTAAAAGTGTTAAGAATATTTAAAAAGATAACTAATGTAAACATATGGTAGTGTATTTACCCTAGAAAAATTAGTGATTTTAATGATAATGACATAGGAAAAGATCAGGAAATCTTCACTTATTCTATCAAACATGCTTATATTTTTTCTCATATCAGAAGAAGCACATTTACAGTGAAGCATAATTCTGTCTTTAACAACAAGAAAGGGGTTAATTATGTAACAGGATGACACAAGTAGTCTATTTAAATATAAATTTTCTTTATAAAAGTAATAAGATATGAAGCTTTTGTAAACCCTGAAAGAACATGTCAATTTATTATTTTTAATAATCAATAAAGTTTCTATTACTTGTGATAATAAAGTTAATATTATATTCCCCTAAGATATAAACTTGCATAATAATAGAAAGATTGATGAAATGGTCAGTAATGTTAAACTTAGAAGAAACATTTATTATGAGAGATGGAAGTCTTGTAGTTCTTGAAACTCATTTTTTTTCTGTCAACAGAGCAAAAATTGAAAATATGTAAAAAGCTTTATATATCCCATTAAATGTAGAACTGAAAGCCTTTTCAGGCTGCCTATTGAATTAGCAAGTACCAAATTGAGTACTTTGATTGATACCACCCTGCCAAAGAGTCAGCCAAGAGGATTTGGGTAGCTTTATTAAAACTGGGTTGGACGAATAGACAGTGCTAATTTTTTCTGTAGCAGAGCATAAGGTCGAAGCTTGCCTCCTGGGACTACTTTTTGTTTGTACTAGATTACGAGATTGAAAAGTGCTGTCAGAATGCAGAACAGAGTATAGAGATCAAGTGTTAACTATCTAAATGCACTTACCGCAGTTTAACGGCAAGAAAAATGAAGTATATTCATTGCTATTATTATTAAGTAAAAGTGACATTGATTCCTCCAAATACTCAGAGTATAAGAAAATATAGATTACCTATTTTAACTGTTAACTGGGATATAGAGGTGGGCAAGATTCACAGATTAAATGATACAAAAGTCATTATATTTAACATGGCAAGCATCTAAATTTATTAAATCTTATTTATAAATCTCTCCACTCTTCAAGGATTTCATGAAAATAATCCTACGTAAATGTATTAAATAATAAGCAGGCAACTTATGACTGTTATTTATCTCCTTAATCTTTAGAGTTTGAAACTCTAATACCTTTGATTTCTTCATCAGAAAGATGTGGGACAGTACTATGTTAAAATTAATATTTACAGAACACCTGTCATGTCATAAATGCTCAATATAAACTAGATGCTCCTTGCAATATATGTATACAGAACCTTAAAAGCTAAAGATCATGGACATGCAACAAAAAGCTATTAAAAAGTAAAGTGATGCTCACATACCCAAGTTAATTCAGATATCTGTATACCAGGGGGCAGAGGGCATAGCTTAGGTGGCAGAGCTCATGCTTAGCATGTACAAGGTCATGGGTTCAAGCCCCAGTCCTCCTCTAAAAAAATAAATAAACCTAATTACCTCCTCCCTCCCCCGAAACAAAAGAAGAATTAAAAATAATATAATAGATATCTGTATACCGCTATATTAAAATTCTTCTTTAGAAGAAAATATGCTAATTTTAATTCATATGCTCCAAACCCAATTACATCATAACTTACAATTCATTTATTTTCACTGCCTTACTCATTTTTTTCTTACTCTGGGGAACGATTTTGCTTGTACAAATATATTGATAAGAGCAAATAATCTTACCAAATATTTTTGGCTTTTTTAATCATTGCTTACACAATTAAATGCACATAATGAAAACAACATATTTAGCATGTGTCTTTAAGCAGTGGTAACATCATCGTGCTGTCGAAAAGGATTTTAGTATATCCTCTTAGAGATAATGTACTGCAGTTTTCCAACTGTCATATAATCCTGTGTTAAGTTTTAAATTGAAGTATTGAATTGTGAAGCTTCAGAACTTTGTACGATTGTGGATAAAGTGCTTTCCTTAGCAAAGCTTCAGTGACATGACAAATATATAGTTTCTCAATTCCAAGAAATATGCTTTCTGCGTTTTTGTTTAATATGAACTTCGGAAAATACAACTTCCGAATTTGGTTAGTCTAGTAAACATTTTGGAAAGGGTATAAGAATGATGAGATGGCAGAGATAGTGCTTAACGTTGTCAGTTATGATTCAGGTCCTGTTTGTTTAGTTAATATCTCTGACTACTATTACCAGAGAGTATCTTGAAACACATAGTTCTATATGGAAATGCCCATCCTAACTTTCTTCAGATTCTAAAACAAAAATTCCAGAGTATTTTATGTTACACCTATTTACCTAATTATCCTAAGATGAAAAGAAAAAAAATGGCTCTGTTTCTAGGTATAATCCTTATCACAAGAGTCACATAAAAGGGGTAAGAGGGAACCACTAAAACTTCTTAATAGTGATAACACCATGATGATTTCTAGATTTTTTTCCTTTCTCTTCAAACTCCCATGGACAAATTTAAGAGTCGAGTTTTACTGCCCAATATGGTAACCACTAAGCTGCCTGTGGCTACTGAATCCTTGTAATGTGCTAGCTCAAATTGATATGTGCTAGCTCAAATTGATATGTTCTTTCAGTATAAAATAAATATGAGATTTTTAAAGAACTTAGTACTAAAAAATAATGTAAAATATCTGAATAGTTTTAAAATTTTGATTACACGTTGAAATGGTAATATTTTGGCTGTATCATGTTAAATAACATATACCATTCAAATGGATTTCGCTTGTTTCTTTTTACTTTTTTAAATGGGGCTACAAGGCAATTTTAAATTCCACATGTGCTTGTATCTGTGCCTCTCAGATTTTTGTTGAACAACACTGTTTTTAGAGGAAAGGAGCAGGTTATTGAGGCCTTACTGATCAGAAGCAAATGGCACAACAAAAACTACATGGCCCAGAAACGATGTGACCTCCCCGAGATCTCGCAGAGTTAGTACTGCACTTAGAGGAGAAAGATGCTTATTGATTTTTTATCTCCGAGTTCTATCTACCGCAATGTGCTGACCTCTCCCGTCCCCACCATTTTGCAATAAACAAGCAAGCCAGTTGCTTTTAGATCTCATCCATAAACATTTAAAATAGCTGTCACAAATAAAATAATTAAAGATTTTACCATATATTACCAGTTTTTCACTAATGATATTCACTGAGATGTTTAGTTACTATTGTCACCTAGATATTGACAAACTATGTTAGAATTTTATTTTCTATAATTTTAGCCTGTATTTATCTAATGCAGGGTTTCTCACCCTTGGCACTATTAACATTTTGGGCTAGATAATTCTTTGTCCTGGGGGGCTGTGCTGTACATTATGGGATGTTAAGGAACATCTCTGGCCTCAATTTTCTATCCAGTGATACAGTAGTAACCCTTCCCCCACCCCAGAGTTGTGACAACCAAACTCTAGACATTACCACGTGTCTCCTTGGGGCAAAGTTACCTTCTGTTGAAATCACTGCCAAATGCCTTTCCTTTCTTTTTTAAAATTTATTTTCATTTTTTTTTCTTTTTTGGGGGGGAGGGTGGTAATTAGGTTTATTTATTTATTTCAAGGGAAGTACTGGGGATTGAACCCAGGACCTTGTGCATGCTAAGCATGAGCTCTGCCACTTGAGCTATATACCTCCCCTGCCAAATGCCTTTTCATTTGCATTTGAGCTAACACAAGGTGGTAATGCGGTTTTCTCATATTCAGTTGTAAAATATTAAGTATTTTAGTTCTTCATTATGCCAAGTTACTTCTGTATACAGAAGGAAAAAAAACCCCAGCATAAAAAGGTAAGATTTTCAATTGGTTGCTATTTATAAACGGTACTTAAATCTTCATTTTAAAAAAGAGTAAGATGGTTGTTCAGGAATAGTTCAGTTAGCAATTCAGAGCCCTTATGCTGCGTCAGGCATTGTGGTAGGCCCTGGGGTTCAAAAATAAGTATACTGCAATCTCAGATTCTAAGAGAGATTTAGATTCAAAAATAGATAATTTCAATATGATATACTAAGTGAAGATACTAGTTATGAAAGGGTTTTCTGCTCTGGAGAAATAATAAGGCCTTTTTTGACTCCTATGAACTCATATGTTTCTCTTAGGACTCTTAATACTGGCAAACTAATGATGTGTATGCACCACTGACAAGAATACTTCATCCTTCAATGAACACTCTGTAATGATGTGATTGAATTACCTCCCAATTAATCTCAAAGCCTGAATATCAGTAACGGGTGAATCTGGTTAATGTTTTATTAGAACTATATCGCATAATCATCTCCTCAATTAACCTCTTAGCACCAGTAACTTCTTTTTAAGGTGATCGGGCCTCTGCAGGTTGTAAGAAATGACTGGAGGTCTTTATTCTTGGGAAAATTTTGTTTAGGGTCTTCAATATTGGCAGAGGAATTTTGTTCTGAAGGCACTTGAATGTAAGTTCACTAGGATGGATGCACTGTGATGGCAGTGTTCCAGTCTGTGTTCTTCGCTGTTGTTTCCCACCTGCCTATAACAGTACCTAGCACATAGAAGCTTTTCAATAAACACTTGTTCAGTGAATTTTTATCCAATTGTAACAATCATTTATTTCTTTAACAGAGTACAATTATTCTAGGTGTCTTACAAATATCTACAAGGCTCATGCATAATAACTAAGGTTGAATTTATATTTTTGAGCTAGCTGACTACTAGAAAGCTCAAAAGCTTGCATTGTTAGACTCAGGCAGGCTTGAGGAAGCTATTTGTAATTCTAAGTTTTTATTTAAAATAGTTTCAATGTGGCCTGTAAAAAAGACCTAACCAGTCTAAATCTAGATATAGTAAAATTCTGATTAGTACAGAGCAGGTATAGATTATATAAATTCTGATCTGCAGAAATGACACTTGTTTCAGAAGCTGTGATATGTGAATTCCCCTAGGTTCTATCTTTACATGGACAAGAAGGGAAGGAAAAACAATCAGGGCTGATCTGACCAACTTTCAAGATGGTGATTTGGAATAACTTATTCCAGCCCAACTTTCCAGAAAGTGACACCTGCAGCTCTGTGGGGGTGATTTCATACACAAGCTAATTTGTACCTATTCCAAATGGCCAGATGCACCCAGACCCTGGATGTGGGCATACACCCACATCAAGTGAACATTTTTAAATCTCCTGTCCCATAGTGTAGTTTCATATCCAAACTAATGATTTAACTTTGTTGACTCAGATCTCTAACCTATAAACATCAGATCTGGATTGATTTTTTCTTTTAGCATCACAATAGATTGGCATTTATTATTAGTATAGTTGTGGTGGTATTAGACTACCAGAAATACAAATATGAATGAGGTTTTTCAGCACTTCTGGACTTTGCTGGATTACTCCTGTGTCTGAAAAAATAAAGGTATGAGGATATGATGTTTCTGGCATTATATCCCAGTGAAAGGCACCCACCATCAGCTCTGAGCCAAAATGGCTGCCACAGCCAAAATGGCCACCACAGCAATGCCTGCGTTAAGCTTGGGAGAAACAATGGCTTCTTAGAGATCTTCGCCCAAGAAGCCAGACGTATTTCCACTTGTGTATTCATTTACTACAAAGTATATTTGTCCCTTACCCTTTCTCTCACAATGTTTATTTTTCTCCTTGGGCAGAGTCAAACTTTGTGAGTTTACTTAGGCAATTTCTATAGGCATTTCCACTCCTCCTTTTTATTTTTTTTTTCTTTCAGATCCTCATAGAGCTAAACTGATGACAAAATAATATACCTCCTTCTTTCTGACTTGATTCAGTTCTTACTATCAAAATTATTTTTCAACAATCTTCATCTTCACCCTCTTAATCTCTCTAACTCTGGCCCATTTCATTTATTGAAATAACAGGATTTATGTCACAGAAATTTTGTGTCTGTCCTTCAAATCACTAATATTCTCACTGCTGTATGAAACAACTTGATCTCATTTGAACCCAATAAGTATTAATTCTAGTATGTTATTTTTAACATCTATTATTCTATAATAATAATTAAAGTGCTACTAATAATAACTGCAAAAATAATAAAATAATAGCTTTTGCAAATAAAATTGATCTTCAAGGCAGACAGATAAAAAAAAAAAAACTTTGTGAGCATGGCAAAGCAATGCAAGACCTTGTAGGAAAGGTCTTGTAGGAAAGTAGATAAAGTTTTACTGATACATAAACTTAATGAATTCTTTATAACAGATAATAGCAGATGAAATGAGAGTCAATACATTCTCAATACTTCTGGTGCTAAGAATTTGTACAAAAGAGATAGGAGAGCTCCTTGTCCTCAAAGAGTAACAAAAGCATCAGAGTCAAATTGATAGAGAAATAAGGACATGGATTATCTTTAGAGTAGATCATTTAACCATGTGCTTTACAGCAATAAAACATCAAATATAATTTGTATTACCTAAGCTTAGATTTTTTTTCCTATAGATTTTCTATAGATACATATCTTTATCTCATAGACTCTGGAATATTTTCCCTCCTTGCATTTATAGTGATGATGCTGTTAGGTTTATGTTAGAAATAGGTATTTACAATGAACAGAACTTACAGTGTGAAGATGGATGCAGGTTGAAGTGATGGAAGTAAAGTGCTACATTTCATATCAGAGATCATGAAAAATCAGTCTATGTATTTATAATAATTTTGTCTTCAGTTGAACTTAAGCCAGATGTCAGAGAGAGAGACCCCGGAGAGCATGGTTCTCTATTAAATACACAGTACAGAAGTGGCTTGTGCAGTGGCACTGAACTTATGTGCCTCTCTCACCACCATGCTTGCCCTGGAGAACTTGTTCAAGGAGAGAGACAGATATTCAGTCTTCATTGAGCCATTCAGTCTTTGGCACATTTACTGAAATGACAACGAGGAGAGAAATTAATGACAACTGTGATTTTGGATGTAGAGTCTAAGGGAATTCTAAGCTGGGAATTTTGACAGTTGAATGACGGCAGTTAATTATAAAACTATCCCCCCAAAAAACAAGGCCTAGACCTCAGGAGGACCTTGTGAGGCTTCCCTTGTGACCTATTTTGTGATCTTTTTTAGTCTGAAGTTAAACATGTCTTTCAAAAAGAAGAGGGAATTGAGTAAAGTATGAGTGAGTATTTCTTTCTATTCAAATTTATTTTAAAATATGACATATAAGTTATTGCCAGAATCCTAATTCAAATTTCATTAAAAAACAGTTTAAAAGAGAAACAGGAGGAGAAAGAGGGCAAAAAGAATGTAAGGTACATAATAAATTGCTCTTTGAAAATTCCAGAATCCCTCTGATGTAATATAAACAACAAATGGAATAAATAAAATATTGTGCATTCCCCCACCTATTGCATTTCTAAGATTGTGTTGTATAGTCCAAGTGGCTTAATACAAGAGACTTAGTTTACCAATATATTTTATTTATTAAGTCTCTATTAATAGCATGATTCGTGTGGCATGTGTTGACAATATCTGTACCCAAACTGTCAGGGAACTCGTCAGTTTTGAGTTCAGTATAGCAAAATATGCACTAATTGGAAAAATTGCAGTCTTTAGTGGTGACAAGCTTTGCCTCTTTTAAGTTTCAGTTTTATCCTCAAACCTACTTTATTTTAGCTGTTTGTAAAAATTAAAGTGAGCTGTGATGAATTAACTTTTTAATTTTTAAAAATTGTATGTATTTATTAATATTTTTGCTAATTGGTTCTGAGCCTCTGGGTACAACTTGAAGGATTAGGGACTACTTATATTTCTACAGTAAAATAATAAGCCACTTAAACTTTAAGGTAATCTACATCATTAGAGAACAGTATTTTTATAATAGCAGTTCATACAAATAAGTTGCTTCAATTCAAGTAGTTTGAATTCGCTTTTGCAAGCATAGCCACTTTTATCGTGATGTTACCTTCACTACAGAATAGCTTGGTACCAAATATTCAAATAACCTTCAATGTATATTTCTCCACTTCAGATAAACATCTTAGTACTTTGCTCTCTCTCTCAGTTTCTCAGAGTGAAACATAATTGATTTGGAGAAAGCTGTGTTTTCTATGCATTGGTGGGCTGAATCCAAACTCTTACTGAGTCTTTTTTAGGTAGCAAAAATTTCCCTTAGGTAGGTGCACAAATGGGGAAAAAGAATGTTTCAGATCTAATTCTGCCTGTCAAAACAATTTTGTTCAGATCATGCGTGCAAACTCTGGAAGCTAACATTATTATGGAGATGTCACACCTTTTACATCTTTCCCACAGAAAACATGTAAGACTGTATTGAATCATCAGTGCCTTGATTTAACCGTAATCTTTATTCTTGCTGAACATCCATTCTGGATTCCAGGCAAAAGTAAACAGATATGTTTTGATCATGGAAAACATGCTACATATTTTAAGCTGATTTCTTCTTTTAGCACTAATATCAGGATGGCAAGGTCACTACGTCAGCTTTTCAGGAACTTCAGCATGCCCAGGGCTGGGAACCTGGAGATTTCCATTCTAGTCCTAGCTCTTTTTCTGCCATCTATTTTGAGAAAAAGCATACACACTGTATATAGTTCATTTGTTCTGGCGTCAGATGGGAAGTCCCACCCTGCTTTATTGCCTGGATTGTCATGAGACTCAGAAGGGAGGTAAGAGACTCATTACCAAAGTAGGAAGTGCTATGAACATACTAGGCATAGCTGTGTGTCTCAATGACTCTGATGTGAAATCACTCAGGCTACTTCTGGCTCTTCAGGTTTTGGGATTTTCAGTTCATTTTTACACACTGGCACACCATAGGTGTAGTGGAGCTGGTTTGTTATATGAAAATAGCGATGACTGTCTTTTAACTTTCTGAGAATATAGCTATGCCCTCTGAAAATCATCTGAATACATCCACCTTAATACCCTTTACATGTATTAATCGTGTCCCAGGAATTGCTCTCCCCTAAGCCAGCATGGCTTCTTAGGCTAGGCAGAACATTTAAATATTTAAATATCAGGCACTAAAATGTGCCTGTGTGTCCTTCTGTAAGGTCCTTAACCTTATTGAGATTCAGCTGGAAAATGACCCTGCAGAATGTCATTAGTTAAGGCACTGATAATAACATGCTGTTGGATATATGAGTCATAGAAGATGTATTTATCAATGTGTATGTCATTGGTTAAGCTGTATATATAAAAATTCCAAAAGTCTAAATACTGGGTGATAAGTGGAAGTTTGGAGACAAGTATTATGGGGACAAATTTTCAGAGAGGATAGGAACAAAATTTCTTAATCTTTCTCTATTTCTTATAATAATCTCTTTTATTTCCCCAAATGTCTACTAGTACATTTCTTTAACTTATCTACCATGTTACCAAGTGATAGCTTAGAACTGAGGAAAAGCTCTAAAACTTGCAAACCT
Organism: Camelus ferus; assembly: GCF_009834535.1. Taxonomy (NCBI): domain Eukaryota; kingdom Metazoa; phylum Chordata; class Mammalia; order Artiodactyla; family Camelidae; genus Camelus; species Camelus ferus. The sequence continues at coordinate 60,143,870 of NC_045732.1, forward strand.
CTTTATAAAACACGCTTGAGAGCCCACATTTGATATTGAATAGGGTGTGATTTCTCTAAAGGTAAGATAATAATTGATTTATAATATTTTCCTCTTTTAAAATTAGAATTAAGTGAAACATACATTTCCAGAGTATCTATATAAAATACATTTGTGATGTGGATCTGTGGATGTATATTGCATTATTAAAAGGTCATAAATACAGATCTTATTATGTGAGAATAAATATAATTCAGTGAGATACTTTATTTTTATTGCAAGGTTAATTAAAAAACCTCTAAAGTCTTATTTCAGTAAGCACATCAAAACTGTCATAAATAAATGATAACACTGGCATGCCAATATAATAAATAGGGCAGTTCACACCTCTGTTTTGGTCTCATTAGAAGTCAGTAAGGTACTAGTGTGTTCACTTCCATTATAAAATCCATCTTTACGCCAAAAAAAGATAGGAAATTTTTATTCAGTACTTTGATTCTGCATAACACAGCAACTAGCAGACTAAAGCAGTAAAACCTGCATGTTTGTCCCCTTGATTTTTATAACCCTATTTGCCAAGATTTTACAGAAAAAGTTATTTTTCTTTCCCTTCTTGAGGCTAAGTAATACAATGCAAAAAAAAAAAAAAAAAGAGAGAGAGAGAGAGAAGCATGAACAGACGGGTCAAACACAAAGCCCTACCTAAAAATCCATTTTGCTATTTTACCCACCATCAGCTCTAAAGGGAGTTGGAAAGCCACACCCTGAACTCACACAATTGAGCCATTCCCTTAAAGAAAATGAGGGTCAAAATATTGTACAAGAAATAGTAAAAAGATATAAATTGTTGTGAACCTGTTATCATAAAATAACCTGAAGATCATGCAAATATAGTCATTCTAAGTCCTTTTCGTGTCATTTGTGATTCAAGAGATGTATTTTGCCCTGGCCTTGCAATAGGATATCAGTGCACTTTTGTCTTCTCCGCATGAACTGCAAAGCAGTTTCACAGATCAGAACATCTATCCCCTGTTAGGAGTATTAAATGTCACTGTCAGTTTATCCTATGAAAAATGAAGTATATGTTAGTGGGGCTGTCATGCCATATGTATAAACAGTTCACCTTTCACTTCGTTTCAGTAGAGAGAGGCTGACATTTGATTTTTTTTTTTAACTCAGCCTTGTTTTCTCCAGTGAATATTATAGGCCAGCACCACTGTAATCCATCCTTTCTCACTGACAATACTGAATTTACATAATGCATTCAAGAAAATGCATTGATCTACAGCTATGTCCTCTTTCTGGAATAATGCTCAGAACCTGAATAGCAGTAGGAGCTTTTTTCTCTAAACTGAAGTTATCAGTAAATGCATCAGACTTGGGAGTGGTTCACCTGTATTGTCAGGGAAACTGAGCATAAGCATTTACCTTGCTGGGTTCTCACTTTGCAGTATACAACTATACAACGTCTACACAGTATATAGATGACAAAGTGCCATTCCACAGTTGATGACTCTGCCAGATACAAAAATAGCATTGCATTGGTGGTATGTCCACTATATCTAAGCAATTTAAGTTGTTACTATGTAAACTGAGAGTCAAAGATGTTCAGTAACTCCCCTGTGGTCATGTAGTTATTAAATAGAAGGGTTGATATTTAAACTCTGATTTGTCATACTCTATCCTAGTGCTTTTTTCATTACATCACACTGCATTTTAGTAGTGAGGTTCCTGTGACACTTGTATGAAAACTTTATATATTGATGCAGCACTTTTTTTTCTGATTGCCATCTCTTTTACCAACTAATGCAAATTGCTTAGTCTAACAAGTCTTCCATGATCTGCACCTCAATGTTTATTTCTGTACTTGTTCCTTCCTCCCAATGCTTTAAACAATCCAAATCACTGAAAGTTGACTTAATCATTCACTCAGCTTCTTTGTTTGTTTTGGAATGTCCACTTCAAAACACTTTCAACCCACAGCTTATGAGTCAATTCCTTTTGCAATGCTTTCCATCACTCCTCCCCCAGGTAGAACTGAACACCCTGTCCTCTGTGACCTCACTGTACCCTATATGGACTCTTGTCATAGCAGCTAAGATGAGTTCAGAGATTCTTTCCTCAGCTGTGTCCAGTCTACTATTAAGCCCATCAGAGGGGTTCTTTATTTCTGTTTCAGTGTTTTTGATCTTTAGCATTGTTTTTTCATTCTTTCCATCTCTTTGCTTACACTGACCATCTGTTCTTTCGTGCTGTCTAATTTATCCATTAGAGCCCTTAATATAGTAGTCATAGTTGCTTTAAATTACTAGTCTGATAATTCCAACATCTCTGCCATGTCTGGTTCTGATGCTTGTTCTGTTACTTCAAACTGTGCTTTTTGCCTCTTAGTATGCCTTGTAACTTTTCCTTGATAGCTGGATAGGATATGTTGAGTAAAAGGAACTGCTGTAAATAGGCCTTTATTAATGTGGCAGTAAGGTATCCCAGGTTGATTAGGCTCTGATAAAACTCTAGTATGTTTAGCGCTGGTTAAATAGTTTCCCTTCACTGCAGATCTTGTTAAGAAGAACAGAATGCTCTGGTATCTTTCAAAATGGTTCTTCTCTACACACCCCACCCCTGCCTGAAGCCCCAGGGGATTTTTCTCTATTATTCACTGTAAGAACTTGGTAGAGCTCCTGGGGGTAAAATTCAAAAAGTATTGAGGCTCCTCAATGACTGAGTCCCCCCTGAAGTTTTTACCTCTCAGACTTGTTTGCACTGGGCCGCAGCAATTTTTTAATTACATTTTTGGTTTTCCTATGGTGACACTAGTTTCCATGGGGGTTTTTGCTTGTGGGTTTCTGCTCCAGTAAAATGCTGTTCACTGTATTTGCCTGTCTGTCCTTCCAATTTTGAGAGCATTGGTTTGACCTATGACCTCAGTTCTCTCAAATCTAAGATGAGTTGTTGATTTTTCAGTTTGTTCAGATTTCTACTTGTTACAACTGAGTGGCAACTTCCAAGCTCCTCATATGTTGGACCAGAAGGCAGAACTTTCTCATGCTATTTTCTTATTTAATTTTTTTTCTGTGTTTCAATGTGAATAGTTTCTATTGCTATGTCTTCTTGTTCACTAATCCTTTCTTTTCTAATGTCTAATCTTTCTTTAATTCCATCTAGAATATTTTTCATCACATACATTGTAATTGTCATCTCTAGAAGATCAATTTATCATTTTTTTAGTACACTCCACATTTCTAAGTAACTTTTGAACATAAAGAATACAGTAATAACTTTTAATTTTTTTGTTTGCTAATTCTCCCACCTGTGTCAATCTGAGTTAGAGTCAACAGATTGACTTTTTCCTCATTTTAGGTCATATTTTCCTGCCTTTTTGTATGCATAATATTTTTCAGTTGGATGCCAGGCACTGTGAATTTTACCTTATTGGGTGCTAGATATTTTTGTATTCCTACAGATATTTTTGTACCTCATTCTGGGATGCTGTTATGCCGCTTGGAAACTGTTTGAACCTTTTGGATCTTGTTTTTTAAGATATGTTAGGCAGTGTTGCCGCAGTGCTCAGTCAAGTCATTTATTTTCCACTACTAAGGCAAGGTTCTTCTCAGTATCATACCCAGTATTCTGTGAACTATCAGGTTTTTCAATCTGGGTGGTGAAATTAGGAACAATGCTTGGTCCTTTGTGAGCACTAGACAGTTATCTCTAATTACGTGATGGTTCTTTTCTCTGGTTTCTGTAGCTTCCTCAACTGTATGCACTGATCAGTATGCTAATGAATATCAGAACCCTCTGCTTCCTTGCATACTTGGTAATCTTTGATTGGCTGCCAGACATAGTGCTTTTTAACTTATTGCATGCTCAATATTTTTGTACCCTAATAAATATTCTCGACCTTTGTTCTAGGACAGTTAATTTCTTTGAACATTTTGATCCTTTTGAGTCTTGCTTTTAAGATTTGTTAGGTTGCATGAGAGCAATTTTTAGTCCAGAGATAATTGCTAACCATTACTGAGGCAAGAACTTTTTGAGAAAGCTACCATTGCTCTAGGAATTATGAATTTTTACAGTGTGGCCGGTTGGGACAGGCAGTGTCTTTCACCCCTCTGGGAATGTTGGTAACTATTTACTTTCATCCTCTGTGGTGATTCCTCACATGCGTGTGCTGATCAGTACTCTGCTGAATTCTTGTGGGTGACCTGCTACATGCACATCTCCACAGTTCTCTCCCTCTCTCTCCAACTCTCTTATCTCTAATACTGTGTCCTGCTAACTTTAGCAGCCTTAATCTTCTCACCTAATGGAGTCTGCCAGGCTCTGCCTTAGTTTCTCCTCCTTACTCTATGGCCTGGAAAATTTAAGGCAGTAATCTGGGCAAGCAGAGATTACCTCATTTGTCTCCTGTCACTTAGGGATCATTATCCTTTACTGTCTGATAACCAATATATTTAAAGCCATTGTTTTACCTATTTTGTATGTTTCTTTCTGCTTTTGTTATTTTTGTTTCTGGAAGAATGGTAAATCTGCTCCCTGTTTCTCTATCTTAGAAGAAACTGGAGGTCTCTTATTATATTTACGTAGTTCTTTGGTTTTATGTATTTTTCCTCTGCTAGTCTTTAAGGACCATGTCTTTATCAGCTTTAAAGTCTCAACATCTTCTGCATTGACTATCATTTTCTATTCTAATAATTAGTAAACAGACATTGATTGAAATGAATTTCTTAGGCAATATAATTTTTGATATGCATAAAATTGCAATTTATTATCCAAAAAGAGGTTAAATTGATTTTAATATTAAAAATAGAAAAATTTGTATGAGACTCTCTAAAAATTAGAAAGTATAAGATGCAAATTATGAATGTATCTTCCACCATTTAAGAACAAGTGATTCCTTCAAAAAGGCAAATATGCGAAAAAATCCCTATAGTTGTGCCTTAGTTGAAGCTTCAATGTTTTTAAACAAGATTTAGAATGGATGTTGGTTAATTATATGATAATTTTATAACCTGAATGAAAATGTAATGATCAAGATTAAACAACTCTCACAGTTAGATCATCTAGGAATTAACTGTTGGAGAAAAATAACTTTTTAGATTTCAGAGCACCAAGTAATAAACAATAAGTTGTATGAATCATAGCAGCTAGCAACCAGATAGGTGAAACTGGTTGTGCCAGCTTTTCTTTCAGAGATATGTACTCTTTGACTTTGCTACTCCTATTAGAAATGTCTGCATAGAATATTCTTTGAAGATGACAATGGATCTCATGGAATACGGTAAGAACAAAGTTATGTTAATATAGAAACTAAAGTAATTCCTCCTCCCTGAGAACAGATCCCGACATGTAAGCATACTGCCTACCTGTCTACATTTACCTTTTACTTTTGGTTCCCTAAAATTTTACACTGCAGGTATTCTAAACAACTAACAATTCCAAGAAGGCACTATACTCTTTTCTAACTTGCATGTCTTTGCTATATGTTCCCCTAGAATACTTTCCACCCATTCCGAAATCCCTTTGCCTAGTTAACTCTCAGTCTTTAGCTCTAACTTTGAAGTCATTTCCTCTATGGAAACATTTCTGACTGAACTAGTTGGGAGCCTCGCCTTTGCATTCCGTAACACTCTGAGCTTTCATTGAAGAAAATCAGAGTTGGACAGTTGTTGAATTGATAAAAACAGATTTTATTTAGAAATATTGCAATAGGAGAAAAGAGATCTCAGTATAGAACTGGACTCAACTCTGAACATAGCAAAGTGGGGATTTATAGCTAAGGAACAGGTTGAGGGCAGGGGTTGGTAGCTGACAAATTACTAAGAAGAGGCACCAAGGGGAGGGGGAATTCTTGCTAAAATGACCCAGCAAAATTCTTGCTAAAGTCAGGCTAGGGTGATTAGTTAGAGGTGGGGAATTCTTGCTAAAATTTAGCTGTGCAAGCCTGAGGACAAAGCCCAAAGGATGAGGCCAGGGCGAGAAAAGGGCTTAGAGGAGCCTGGCCCAAGTTTAGTCAAGGAGAGTCTTTGTTACTATTACAACATTTATCACACTCAACTGAAATACCTTTTCAAAAAAGTTTTGTATATCCCCCACTAGACTGGAAGCTTCAGGGAGGTAAAGAGCATTCTGCATTTATTGTTGTATTCCTCACAAATAGCCCAATGCCTTGCACATAGTAGGTGATCAATAAGTGTTTGTTGGATTGAAATTAACCTTTAAAGTACAGAGCATAAGATAAATCTAAACTACTATTTTTTAAAATACAACATTAGTGTCAGATCTTCATTAGGGTTTAGCCACTGGGATTCTATGGTCAAAAGATTAATCCTTCAAAGTATGAACTTTTGATTGAAATGTTTATGTATACTTAGTAATTATAAAAATGGAAACTATTTAAGTTAACTGACTATTTGTTCTATCACTGAAACTTTTAATATTGCTTAGTTTCAAATCATTAATTATCTTAATAAAGAATGATTTTGTATTGGAACTAGACAGATATGTATATAGATATATACATAGGACTAGACAAATGTCTCATTATTTGCCAAAAATATCAATATTCCAAGTTATCAAAATTGTATTTGATATGCTTTTGTAAAGATTGCTATGCCAGAATTATATCTACATGATGACAAAAAAAAATCTGATTAATTTGTTTTGTGGGAGAAAAGTCAGACATCCAGTTGATTTTTTTTTTTTTTTCATTTTCTTAATTCATTGTTTGGTAATGTGTAAAGACACATTTCTTGTTGGTTTAAACTGCAAAATAGAACAAGCATTTGCATAGAGTATAGTGGGACTTCCACAATTGGACCGTTATCTCAGATGTCCACAATTAAACATCCCCTGAGAGTTTTCCTTTTCTCTCTTTTTCAAGTTATTTCTATGAATGCATGCCCTTTAAAAGAGATAGTTTCATTTGTCTTAAGTTGAGTAAAATTAGCCCACCTAAAAAAGTAATAAAAGCATAATGCTAAATTGCAAAATTTCTATAGCAAAGATGTTATCCTATTGGGACAGCATGGCATCACATATGGTGTGCCAAATTACCCACTTTTTAGAAACACCTGTGGTTCACTAACAGAATGTGGTGGATTATCACTAAATATACAGACATTTGATAGTTTAAAACAAATCTGCTACATTATTACGGTAGAGTTTTTTTCCTCAAAAATTCTGCTGCCCAGTCTGTTAAAAATAAATACCATGACACAACAATGAAACCTCAAGCCTGATTATTAGTTATATAATCAGCCTTGTAATGCACTGCTAAATCAAACAAACAATATAGTGATTATGAAACTGTTGCAAACTTTAAGTGTATTGTATACTTATGTAATTTATAGCCCTTTCTTTATAAAATGCTCAAAAGTAAATATCACACTTATATACATAAAATGCAACCTTAAAATATGAAATGAAAAATATGAACATGAGGCAGTGATTGTAAAAATTCCCAGAAGATAAATTCCTTAATTTCAACAGCAGTAGCCTCTTTGCAAAACTGAGTATTTCTTTAATATATATTGCACATCAGCAATACATTAGATATTATAAGCAAAATTCAAAATATCTTGACTATATTCTAAAGATAACTTGGGTTGCTGAAACAATAGTGTAAAATTTTTTCGGGGTAATTCTTTATAATCTTCCTAAAAAGAAGTCCCCAGACACTCATATTGTTGTACTGCCCTAAAAATTCTTCCTAAATCTACTCAATAGCTCCTAATTGTTTCATTCTAGTTTCTTTTATATCTTAGCTCCTTCCATTAAATCTAAATCTTTTTTTTTTTAATCAGAATTTAGAGGTTCTGTGAAATTTGTCTCACTGTCTATTACTATTTACTTTGAGGAAAAATTCACTCATTATCATATGATACCAATTAATTTAGATTCATTTCTCTTTAGTTTATACAAATAAATACAAAACAATCAAATACCTGATTCTATATTCATACAATTTTTGTGGTAATTTTTGCCTACATAGAAGCTCTGTACTTAAAAAAAAAAATAAAACAAAATGAATGAAAATGCCTCTCCTTTGGAGTTTCTGAAAGCCAGTAGACAGTTACTACCATCACTATGAATAACTCACTTCAGAAATACCATTAAAAAGGGCAACAAGTAATTCCAATCTTCCTCTGGCCTTTATAATTCTAGTTCTGGTCACAGTAACGTATATAAGTTTCATCACTTGTGAATCCAGTTCCTCACTGTATTTGCTTTGTAATGCATTTCTAATGTGGCTATTGAATCTTTATAGGGGTTATTTATTTATGAAAATTTCTGTAGCTTAAAACAGTTTTCATGTAATTGATACCCAGAATGAAAATTAGAATTTCATTAAAAAATAAAAATTAAAAATCGAAGTGAAAATCTAATCAAGTTGTAAAATGTTTTAAAGGGGCTGCCTTCCACTTTTTTAATATGCTTATCCAAACAAGTTATCTTTCAAGTCATTTAAATTCCAGGAATTAGGATCCTTTTGTAGCTCTTTCTAAGATATAGTGTTTAATTTGGGGGAAAAAAAATTACCTTCATCTATAAAAAGTGGGTGATTTCTTCTACCTTTGCTTTTCCTTTTTACATCAGTTCCTATCTTCATCCATAAAGGTGGAAAATACAATGGAGAGGTTGAATATATTTCTGATTGTTTTCCCTTGTGGAAAAATGGCAAAAATTTGTTTTCCATCAGGGCTGAGCTAAAGACAGATCCTGCAACTGTAAGAGGCAATGTCAACATAGAGGCCTGGGATGGGAGACAGTTCTGGACATGCACACCAGAGCAGCTTTTCAGCACTTTCAGAAATGGACCTTTATAATGTCTGTGAATCACTTTGAATTGAATGCTCCAAATCAGAAAACCCTCAATTGCAAAAAAATGCCTTGTCAAAGATGCATTTCAAAACTAAATATAAATGCCTTATTGATTAATCTCACTACTGTCCTCTGTTGGACCAGATTGGTGACAGCTGACTGTAGTTCACTTTTTTACAATGGGAAATACAGATTTTTAAGTGAGACACATTTCTTTAGGAACTGACATTTTATTCATTTAAAATCAAAAGGCCTGGCACAAACTTATGCTGAATCATCTGGGCTTACACATGGATATTAAATATTTGATTTGCACCTAAGAAAAACTTTCATGTACTAATTGATGTTTACCTGGTGTTGGAGGAACAGTGAAGAGACAGAGTTGCAACAACAGCTTTTTACTGGAGGAAGCACTGCTCCAAGCTCTCCTGAGCCCAAAAGCGTGGGGATTCAAAAGAAACTAAAGGGGAAGAAACATTTCAAAAGAAGGAAGAATATTAACATTGAACCATGGGACCTCCAACACGCACCAGTCCTCTCAGGATGCATGGCATTTTATGAATATTTTACAAATGATATGAAGCTAAGACTGGCATAACATCCGTTGTAATAACTCAGTATACAGAATAAAATATGATTTGCAGCAACATGGAAGGACTTGGAGACTGTCATTCTAAGTGAAGTAAGCCGGAAAGAGAAAGAAAAATACCTTATGATATCACTCACATATGGAAGGAATCTAAAAAGAAAGGCACAAATGAACTTATTTACAAAACAAACAGATTCACAGACATAGAAAACAGACTTATGGTTACCAGGGGGAAAGCGGGTAGGGAGGAATAAACTGGGAATTTGGGATTTTCAGATACTAACTGCTACATATAAAATACATAAACAACAAGATCCTACTGTATAGCACAGGGAACTATATTCAATACCTTGTAATACCCTATAATAGAAAATAATATGAAAACGAATATATATATGTATAACTGAATCACTATGTTGTACACCAGAAACTAACACATTGTAAACCAACTATACTTCAATAAAAAAATCAATATAAGAATAAAGTAACTAAAATTGTGGCAAAATTTAAAAAACAGCATTGGGAACAGAAATTCAACTGTAATTTTATCATGTGCCTGAAAATAATTTTTTATATACAAATAAGATGAAACAGAACATACTTTTAAATTGCCTGAAGAACATCTAATTTTATTTAATATTAGGATCAAAACAATAAATTTTTCAAACTTTTTCCTCCTGCCTCTGTAGATTAGATATCACTTGAAAAGGAGAGTTTTGCCAAGATGAGACAGTACCCATTTATTCATATTGGCTAGGAAAAAAATAAAAAACCATGTCTAGTGTTAGCCACTGCTCTGCTTCTGTGATTATGTTAGACAAAAGTTGATGTACATATCGGGGAAAAAAATCCACAGCCACCTACTTTTATTCACTTTCATAGAAATTTCCCAGGGAAACAAGACAAATCAAAATTAAAACAGCAGCAAGGAAATCGTTTACTAAGGTGAAGCTGAGGAAAGCAAAAGTGACAGCAGTTATAGAAAACGCCAGCAGCTCTTGAAGTTAAGCTGCTCTGTCACATACCATCAATTGGACCATTATCTGGTGCAGGAGGGCTGTAATAAATTGTCAGATTTGCTTCTTAGCTGAAATGATGGGATGGAAATTGTGCTGTGTAGATGAGGGTCGGGTAGGGGTGGGGAGAATGAGGATATCAGATTTGCCCACATGTAAGTCTTACAATGATTGACAGTCTAGCACTAGACATAGAGTTTCTTCCAATAAATTATAACTTGGGATATCCGGATTCTTTAAGGACAAAAAGGTCAGATAAAAAGAAAGTGCTATTAATAGTGACAAGAAATATTTGCTTTTCCTTTTTTGAGACATATTCTTATTATGATTCTGCAAAATGGTTTCTGCTTCAGAGTCTCCTTTTCTTCTAGATAAGTATTATTTGAGAGCAGTCTACATACTTACTGATGGCAGTTTCCTAATCATTCGTTGTAAGAGCTAATATTGCCTCAGTAATATTTTTCTTGTTTGTTTCTTCTGCATTTCAAGAAAGGCAACAGTAGTAGATGGGGGAAAACACGGGCCTGGGCTGGGAGTTAGCTGACTTGGTTTCTAGTCTAGACCCTAGTATATATAGGAGATGCTGAACAACTGTTAGTTTCCAGCCTAAGCCCTGGGTAAAGAATCGTTTGGCTAGACAGAGATCAAAGTCATAAAAGCCTCTTTGGATGACATATGGAAACACTGGTAGGAAAAAAATATATATTGATCTTTGACATCAACCTGAAAATATTCTTATTAAGTCGTATTCTCACTTGAGGCTTACAGTGTCTCCTGACCTTTTTTTGAGACTCACAGTGAAATATGCCACAATTTAAGATAAGTAGAGATTTAGTCAGAATCTTACTTCAAAAACTATAGGATATTTAATAATGAGACAATATGTTTTCTCTTCCAACATTTTAATCTGTAGTGTTGTAATTGTCATGCTTGTGTGAAAGTAAACATGCACTATAGAACTTGAGGGTGAATGCAATTGAATAATTTATTGCTTCAAAACAAACCTAAATCTTGATGTAATTGGAATTTATAACTTATTCAGAACAACACTGAAATACTTAATTAATAGGGATCATTGCCAGGGCACAATATCTTGACTATAGAGTTGTTCTCCGTTTATTACATTATTTCATCCCTTTAGTGATAGTGTTACCGGAGAGTATGTTCTTGTCTCCTTGCAGAAAGAATTCAGAAATGAGACACACAGGTGAAGAAAGCAAAGCAAGGATTCATTAAGTGATAGTACACTCTCAAGGGGAGAGTGGGCAGACTCAGGTGAGCAGCTGCCCTGTGCTGCTTTGGCAAGCTGATTACATAGGGTGTAAAAATGAATGGGTAGAAAAATCACTTTTGTTGAGGAGGAGTTTGAAGTCATAATCCCTGATTTCCATCCCAGCTCCACCTTCCAAGAAGAGGAGGGATTCTTGTCCTTATTTATTCTGGATCAAAAGTGTCATGGTGTTGGTGTATGATGGGTACTTCTAATCTGTAAGGCTAATTTTATTGTAATGAGAGCATGATGAACCAAAGGTTATATTTGGATGCTGGAGATTCCTGCCTTTTCCCACCTTTCTTTGTTGGCCCCAGGACACTTACTTGTCAACCCAAAAAGTGTGATTTCGTATCAGTCCGGAGGTTCCTGCTTTTCTCTGTCTGGCAAGGGACCCCCGTTGTTCACAAGATGTATGGTTTCCTGCCATTTGGCCCATGACCCGCTCTCTCTGCTCACATCTAGCTCTCTGCCTGCTCTAACAATAGCGAATGAAGTTGGTTTTCCCCTGTTCATGAATAACAACTTAGTATAAGATAAACACTTGAGCTGTGTCAACATGGTTAAAAGAATTAAATAAAAGGGCAGCAATCTTGCAAATGTCAGTCTCTGAATCTTTTAAATTAGCCCGCAGTATAAATTTGGGGAAATGGTTTTGTCTGAATGATCCTGATACAGTAATCGCCTCAAATCTCTACTTTGCTTAACCATGAAGATGCAACCCGAGGGCATTTAGCGCATTACTGCCAATTTTCAAAGCACTAAATTGTCCTGAAGAGGCCTTGAAAAGGTAGCTGTGTCACCAGAGCAACCTTATTACCCTGCAGTGATTCAGGGATTGGAGTGAATTTGACTAAATATTCTTAACAATGCCTCCCTGGATTAACAGACTGTATCTTGGGCAGTTCTGAAAGGTGCAAGTTCTCTTAATAGAATTCTCCTGCTTGTGCGTTTTATAAGATTGTTAAGAAATTCACTTCTTATTATCCTAACTCATCTCTCGATTTTTAAGTACAGCTTCCCTGAACACATCAGATTCACTCTGCTTTTCAATTACTGTGCATGAAAGGTATTCTTAAATTATGGAAATCCATTCTCAGCCTTTCAATTATCTTAAGTGTTTATCTCTAGGAAGTGCACATTTAGCAATACCTTTTTAAAGTTGCTGAATGTTCAGACCGCAGACAGCAATGCAGAGTGTGCTGGGCTGTGTTGCAGGCCAGTTTCCCCGAATGCACTTTGGAGAAGCAAAGGCAGGCCTATAGTGAGTCCAATTTCTCACTGGATGCTGTGTCTTTGCATGTGGGCAATGCACATTCCTGTGCTCTCTCTTCTGGAGAGATGAGCATACAAAGAATTGCTGCCGTCTGTAATCCAGGTCTGAAAGGCATTCCTGTGACAGCGTTGTGATTTTAGGAATCCCAGGAACGATCCTGACCCCTGGCAGAGGCAGTTTCAGAGCTTAGTTAGAGTATGTTGCTGGCAGTTACTTCAATCAAAAGGGATAACAGAGACTCTTTAAATTCAATATCCCTTTCTTTGGTAGTAAGGGGGCAAATTGGCAACATTAAAATAAACAAGGTTAAAGGTGGAAAGGAGGGTGAAGCTTTAGAAGAGCAAATCTGAGTTTGAATATCGCATTCATTAGTTCTTAACCTAATATGTTTCAACTCTAAAGTGGAGGTAATTATATTGACCTTAATGCAGTAATGTGTGTGAAAACACTAAGCACAGTGCCTGTAACATAGTGTTTTCCAAATGTATTGTATCTATTGTTGTTATTGCTGCTGTTAGCATTCTTAGTCCATGGATCTACAAGACGAGGCACAGAGAAGTGAACTGAAATAGATGAGGCTGAATCCTATTCTTAATTCAGTGCATTTCTACCTTGAAGCATCTTAGTGACAGAGAACAGAGGCAGGATCCTGTTGGTGATAAAATTTCCCTCTATTTTCTAAGAAATAATTTAAATTATTTCCCTCAAAACTCCACATAGTGTTCCTTGCTTTTTGACTGTATATACAGCAGACTCAAAAGCTTTCAAGGAACTTCCACACTCTCGGAAGATTTGGGAGTGCCTGAGAGTATGACAAGTTTAGCTTCTTGATGGCAAACTTAGCAGAAATCCAGTAAGGCTTTTACCTATGGCATGCCTATTGCTTGTCTGTGCTTCTCTTTAAGGATATTCCTTGAAATGTGGATCATTATAAAATGTTGCTGTGGGGAACCTCTTCCCTGAGTATGTATTACTTGGTGTTAAAGAAATGGATTACAAATCAGAATATTTAGAAGTCACATTACCCATGAAGCTGATTTCACATACCATCTGCTAGGTGAAGGGCATACCAACATATGAGTCTACCTCTTTGAGGCATCAACACAATCATGCAGATACCTACCCATTTACCAGTGTTTTGGAAAGCAAAAGAATATTAACTTTTCATTGCGGTTCACTGAATTGAATCAGTGCTTCCTCTTATGAAGGAAAGATAGACATATCACTGGAAAGTACAACCACCTTTAATGACTACAACATTTCCAAGGTCAGTAGATGGTAGTTAGCACATTAGTACTGGAAATTATTTTGCAGCAACTATGGAAAACAGTATGGAGATTCCTTAAAAAACTAAAAGTAGAGTTACCATATGATCCAGCAATCCCACTCTTGGGCATATATCCAGAGGAAACTCTAATTTGAAAAGATACATGCACCCTCAATGTTCATAGCAGCACTATTTACAATAGCCAAGACATGGAAGCAACCTAAGTGCTCATCCACATATGACTGGATAAAGAAGATATGTGTTTATGTGCATACACACACACACACACACACACACACACACACACACACACATTTGTGTGTGTGTGTGTGTGTGTGTGTGTGTGTGTGTGTGTAATGGAATATTACTTAGCCATAAAAAAGAATAAAATAATGCTATTTTGCAGCAACATGGATGGAGCTAGAGATTATCACACTAAGTGAAGTAAGTCAGACAGAGAAAGACAAATATTATATGACTTTGCTTATATGTGGAATCTAAAAAATAGTCCAAATAAAGTTATTTACAAAACAGAAACAGACTCATAGACAACAGAAAACAAACTTATGGTTACCAAAGGGGAAGGGTGGGGAGGGTTAAGTTGGGAGTAGGGGATTAACAGATGTGCACTACCATATATAAAATAGGTAAATAAAAGGGTTTACTTTATACCACAGGGAAATGTATTCAATATCTTGCAATAAACTATAATGGAAAAGAATTGGAAAAAATAGACATATACATATATGTATGTATTATCAAATCACTTTGCTGCACACCTGAAACTAACACAATTATTGTAAATCAACTACAAAAAACAGTACTGGGAGCTATTGGGCAGTTAAATATAATTATATTGAATTCATCAGAATGTTCACCCTCATGTTCAAACATATTTAGAGAACCAACTAAAATGTCTTAAGGAGACTGGATTTTTGAAATATGGAAAAGAGATGAGTTTCTCCTGAAAACTATGTTAATCAACTTGGGTGAAATTACTAGAGGAATGTTTAAAGGGTGATACACAAAGGAAAGAAAAATGTTTAATTAAAGCCATAGTTAGTATCTTTGTAACTACAGGCCATAAAACCGAGCCATCATCTCACAGTGAGTGTACAGAGTGCTGGAGCACAATGGAAAGAAGAGTGACTTATTTATCTATTTTTTAATTTATTTTAATGTATTTATTTTTTGACGGAGGTAATTCGGTTTATTTATTTATTTTTAGAGGATGTGCTGGGGATTGTTTAGTACATCTATTAAATCAAACTATTTTGGATTATTTTGAAATGTGAGCTTGAAAATTAAAAACAAATTGGGAGGCAAACTGAGCAGTGGTTAAGAACATGGTTCTGCAGTCAGACTACTGATTTTTTACTTTTAGCTCTACAATTACTAGCTGTGTAGTCTTGGGTAAGTTACTTATTTGTGCCTTGGGCTTCTCATTTGTCAAAAGGAGACAATATTCGTACTTACCTCATGGAAATGCTTTGCAGATTAAATGAAAGATGAGGTATATAACGTGTTTAGAAAAGTGCCTGGCATATATTAAGTCTCCCATATATTTCAGCTCTGAGGATTAATTAATAGAGACAGAATGGTTTAAAGCACTTAGGATGGTGCTTATTACAAGTTATCTCTTTTAGAGTTATAAAATATAAAGTAGTCTATTCCCATGCTTACTATTGTTAAAATACAAAGAAAAGTAGAGACTCAAAAGTGAATGCATTTTTTTTTATCATACATGTGTACCCATATCCTTTACAACTTGACTAACGTGAACTTTTGCCCCATCTTTCTAAAAGACAAGGGCGCATTGCTTTTTTACCAAGAATGGAAAGAAGCTTTTCCTATTAGGAACTTAGCAGCCTTTTTAATGTGAAAGGGCTAAAGATGTTACTATCAAAAATAATGAAACTTTGGAAATAAAGGGAGAGATGAAGCTTATGGAATTGATAAAAAAACTGAAGCATAGTGAGGAATCCCTTAATGTTTTGTGCTACACAAGAATACACCACATAATGTGACATTTCATAAGGTTTTTGTGACTATAAAAAATTCCAATATATGATTATTTTATCTATTGACCATCTGAAACACTCTGACCTGAAATGAGGGTTAAGCATCTGAAGATTCACTCTAGACATTTTTATTCCCTTCATTTGAACTTTTCAATTTGAAAAGTACTTTTTTTCCTTTTATAGCCTTATTTTGATAAAGTTCCTCACATTGATTTTTTAATGTTTAATGTTTATTTTTATAAATTCTTCAAAGTAAAATTTACATGCCATAAAATTCACCTGTCTTAAGTGTGAAATTCAATCATTTTTAGCAAATTTACAAAGCCATGCAACCATCACCACAATTCAATCCAATTTTAGACTATTTTCATCACCCCATAAAACAAGCTTTATGCCCACCCTTAACTCCAGGCAACCATTAAATCTACTTTCTATCTCTATTGTCCTGTTTTTAATATACGTGGCTTTTAATATAAAGGTAATCCTATAATATGTGGTCTGGCTTATTTCACTTAGTGTAATGGTTCAAGGTTGATCCATGTTGTAGCAGGTGTCAGTAGTCCATTCTTTTTTTTTATGGCTGAATAGTACCCCGTAGTATGGAAATACCACCTGTTGTTTATCCATTCATCAGTTGATGGGCATTTGGGTTGTTTCCGCTTTTTGTTTATTATGAATAATGTGGCCATAAACGTTCATGTATAAGTTTCTATGTGGATATTTTCATTTATTTTGGGTATATGCCTAGGAGTGGAATTGCTGGGTCATATGGTAACTCTTTGGTTAGCATTTTAAGGAACTGCCCAACAGCTTTATAAAGCAGCTGCACCATCTTACATTCCCACTAGCATTTTGCAATTGATGAGGCTGAATAAGATCAGATAAGGTTTAGTACTATCAAATCAGTTTTCATTATAATTATTTAAGAATATCTATTTTAACAGTTTGAAGTGATAAACAAAATTAATACTTACAAATCACTCTTGTCCTTCAAAAGTGATTTCAATTCTTGCCACAGGCATAGTTTTATCTCAGGAAAAAATGAATCTTCAAATGACATTATCAAACCAATCTTATCAATTAATGGAAAATTCAGGCATTAGGGCAAGTGTTTTGGGAAAATATGTGATGAACATATTCTTCATTTATTTGCTAGTTAAGTCCTTATTTCTTACTATTTCATAATGAAGATTTTTGCAAACACGGTAAGTTAATAAATCAGCAGTTCAGTGTCCAAATTTCCTAATGTGAATTTAAAGAAAGGGTAGTTGGTCAAATTGAA
Source organism: Camelus ferus (assembly GCF_009834535.1). Lineage (NCBI taxonomy): Eukaryota > Metazoa > Chordata > Mammalia > Artiodactyla > Camelidae > Camelus > Camelus ferus. The sequence goes on from NC_045732.1 coordinate 60,161,393, forward strand.
ATCTCCTTATCTAAAGGAGTTCCCCACCATATTGAAAGAGGTGACAGTTTTTCTGTATAGTAACAATAACCCATTGGCCAAAGTAAATATTGCACATTTACTTAATAAGAAAAAAATTACACATTTCTTAACATGACCTTGGATACATATGTCTGATATTTTCTGTTGGAAAATTCCTTTCGTTTGCAAATATATCTGGGGAAGCAACAGATCAAATGAAAAAGAAAAAAATTTTTGCAGTGTTGTACTGCTCGTCATTCAGTGAATGTGTATAGCTCATATCGTGCTTAAGCAAAGAGGAAAGACCCGTAGGCCTGTATTTCCCTATAAATTTCTCTTTGGCCAAGTGAAGTCTAGTGAATTTCACCAGCCTTGGAATGAAACTAAAGAAGTGACTGATTAATATCTTTTCAGCTGTGTGAACATAATTCTGCCTATTGAATTGAAGGGTTATTAATCCCTCACAATCACGTTTGTGCCAACTTGATTGCTGAGCTCAAAATATTTCTAGTCACGGAAGGTTGAAAAAGCATATGGATTTTAGAAAAGAAGCAGGGAGAAGATGGTGATTCTAAATGAAAAAAGAACAGGACTAAACAAAAATGTTGATGTCACAAGTTCAGAAAATGAAAGATTCTGTGAAATGTCCTGGAACTCCCTGGGGAGGTAAAGAAATAAAATTAGGATTTTCAGCTTGATTAGAGTTTGATTTATGAGTTTTTTGTTGTTGTTAACAGAGGTGAAACAGGAGGAGAATAGGATTTATCTTCTAAGGGAGAAAAGTATTTGGAAGAATTTCTTATAGTTCACATAGTTTAACAACCACAAAACAACTTTTTCAGTACACAGTGCTAAGGTTGGTTTAAAAAAAAATCCTGAGACAGGGAAAATATTACTGGATCATATAATTAAACTATGGTTTCTAGATAGGTTCATGACAAATAGCTTAGAATTTCAAGTTTTATCAATGTTTCCCTGTCCAAAGTATATATTTGCATTGCATGTTTTAAAATGTCCTTATGTAAATAAAGAATGATGTTTATTGATTAGAAATGTTCCATTATGCATATATAAGTAAGTAAAACAAATTCTTATTACAGAGATAATAAAAGCACATATGAGATGAGACATTCTTCTATCTTTCTCATTAAAACTCACAGATTTTGTTTGTTTTTCTCCCTGCCTGTGTTCTTTCACTCTTCTGCTAAGATTTGGTTGATTGGCCCTTTAGGAGAGAGAGTTCTGAGGATTTACCTCCTGTCTTTGCCTCGTTTGCTGCTGCTTATTCTTTTTTTCATCACAAGAAAATTGTCATACACAACCCAGCAGTTTCTGTCTCCTTAGCACCCTCTTTCTCCTTGCATGGACCAGTCAGAACTTCTCAGCTATTGCTTCTTACCTCTCCCCTCTGTCAAAATTCTCTTCCTCTAAGGAAACTCTTATTTTAATAGCCATAGCCAGTATCTGTCCTACAGACACTCAGATTTTCCAACTCTTTTCTTAATTTCCTCCTGTAATACCAACCAAAATCACATAAAAAAAAAAAAACCAACAAACAAAAATACTCAACAACAACCTAAAGCACAAACATAACCATCTAAATATGAAGGTTCATTTCAGAAAATAGTAACTCTCCAATATTTGTCATCTGATATCCTCAGGACAGATGGAGAAAAAAGGGGCTGAGTCTGCAATGTAAGCGTAAGATAAGGGGCTCTCCGTTAAGCATGACTGCTTGTTTTCTGACAGTGACTCTTGCTGAATAAAAGAATGACGTTATGTAGAAAAGTGAGAAACTAAGTGTGGATTGATTTATGTGAGGTACCGTCCAGGCTGAAAATGAACTAAGTAATGTCTTAAAGTACCCACGATCTATTAACTGTTTCCTATTGACGGCAAATTGGAGAAATGATACAATTATTTGAATGAGGCAAACCCTTCCTATTCCCTGTCTATCCCATAATTTTCTCCTCTTTGCTTTTATTTCATTGTCTGTATCTTTTTTAAAGAGTTTTGAGTATTTGAGTGTGTGTGTGTCTGTGTGGGTGTGTGTGCCAGATTTCAAAAGTGAATTGGAGCATCATCAGAGATCTCTTTGAGGAGCAATTCAGACTCTTGAGAAAATTATCAGTTACTGACAATCGACAATCGACAGTTACGCATGGCTGCATCAGAATACCATCTTTTTGTAAAGCAGGTCATGGTATAAACTTTCCTTAGCCTTTGTGATAATTCCAGCATGGATTGTTCGATGAAAAAAAAAAACTTTGAGATAAGAAAATTAATAATGTGAACTAACTTTCAAGGGAAATGCAGTACTCCAGAACACTAGTCTGAAACATAACATTAGGAATAGCCTACTGTATAAAAAGAACTGCTCATTTTAAGTGACTTTGTGTTTTTAATAAAGTAGATCAGATGGAATTTACATTATATCTATATATACATATTACTTATATATTACTGTAAGTATATGAAAATTTTTAAAACTACATTTATTTTCTAAAATATTCCTTTAAATCAGACATTTCTCTGAAGCATGTTCCTCTTTTCCTTTTCTCTTCCCAACTCCACTTACTACCATTAAAGGTTCAAAATGAAATATTTATAGACATGAAACTTTGGGCAAACTTCTTGAACAAGGCTGCCTAATTTCATAGAGTTCCTTCTCTATTTTGTAAAAAAAAAATCATCTTTTTCATACATTAAATTCATTAAAATGCTCTCTCTAATCTTTGACTTCTATGATGATTTTTTAAAAAGATGTTATAGCAAAATGACAGTATTTCCACTCACTGGAGCTCTCACCTCCATCTTCTGTTGGTGAAAATTATTTAAACTTAGATGATAGATTAATCCCATGTTTCCTTTTTCTTTTGTACTATAAGTTGTCTTAAACAATTTACTATGTGAAAGTGGTCACATACTTTCAATATTTTTCAAAAACAAACTTGACTTTCTTCCCTGTCTGTCCTAAACCTGTTTGTTTTAACTAAATTTGTTGTAGTTTAATTGGATGTTTTATCTTAAAGAGTATTTGTAAACTCATCCAAATTGAGAAGTAAAATGCTGTGGTAGATAATCTCGGTTTGAAATGCCTTTCTTTCCATGTTTGTTTATTTTCTCTTTATCATATGGCTATTATTCCATTTTCCTTATCAGCAGTTCTATCATCATATATAAGCATAAAGATTGATATTATAAAATATTTTTGTAAAGTACAGTGGCACCTCTGTGTGTGTGTGTGTGTGTTTTTTTATATGTGTGTGTAGTATATATACACACTGTAGACTTGGTCCAGTGATTGCTAGGGAATATAATCTGGATCAATTCAACTGAGCCAATTATCTTCTTAGGAGGACATCACAATGTATCCTTCATAACTATGAAAAAGAGCTGATGTTTTGTATTGTTTTTGGACTTACTTTTATATAAGTCCTATTCCCTCAATTTGACAAAAACTAGAATGATCAGGCCCTTCAGCTTTGTATCCTCATGTGACCTGTTGATCTTCTGTGAGCATTGTTAGCAAAAGAAGACTTTGCTAGATACAAAACAAGGGAGCCTTCAGTATGAGTACTGATCTTTCAAGTCATGCTACTGCTGCTTACTAACTGCAACCTTGGACTAGTGCTTAGACACTCTGGACCTCATTTCCTCATTTGTAAAATGACGATCATAATGTTAACTACTTCATTTTTTTTTTACGAGAATACGTAAAATAAAGCTCTTCAAGTGCTTCATACAATGTATTGGCAGGTAAACTATATATGGAGAACCTGGGTAATTCATTCAAGCTCATATGGCTAGGAAGTAATGAAACTGGGTGTTAACTCATTTATAATTAAAGCCAAACTCATGTTTATCCATCTATTATCATATAAATAGATTTATCATCTCTATCAAAACATGACCTTCTCTTTCCCCCTAATACCAGGTAATATGTGCTTTGTCTTTATTTTACTTTATGATTAAGCTGGTACCACTCTCTGTCTTCCAGAGTGCTTAAGTATAATTAATTATTACTCTTTCTTTGCTAGAGATAAAAAATATCATTAATGACTGTACACTCATGTATCAAAAGGCACATTAACCTATCAGTTGTAATTAGTTCAATTTATTGTTGGCATCGGGAAGCAAAACTACCATAATGACATCATATTCTTTGTTTTTTCGACTTATGACAGGAAAATAAATCAAGATTATTTCTTTATCATTAGTTAATTAATAGTCTTAGTATATTTGAATAATATATTTCTTTTTTCAGCATGTCATTTTTACAGTAATATACCTTCCCTTTATCCATTTCACTCTCTGTTTGTCTTCAAGTGCCTCCTTTACTTACATATTAATAGGAAATGATTGTTCTTTATATGATTTTTTAGCTTTTTGAGGGTTTGTGACCAGAAATGACAATGATAGCAATAGCTGTATCTTCATAGATTTGAATTTGTACTATGACAGTTGAGAAATGTTACGGACATGTATTAAGTGTTTTCTTTGCCCTGTGGGGTTGGGTGGAAGGAGCACTTGGTTGGTTTCTAATTACATGAATGAGGGAGGAAATAGAATAATTGGGCACCATTTATAAAAATGACTCATTATATAGAAAAAGTACTGATAAAAACAAATATCTTGGGGATGGGGGCGAGAAATAGAAAGGAATCAACATTAACATTTGTTTTATTTGTAATAAATGCAGTTTTATTGATTTTCCAGGTCCTGTGTGTAGCAAATTTACATACAGCATGTCTAATTTTCAAAGCTGTCTTTCTGAGGAATAGGAATTACACTGGGGCTTAAGAAAAAGGGGATAAGGGAATCTGAAAGAGCTAATTAACTTTCCCAAGATCAAAAACTCTTAAGTGCCAAAACAGAGAATCAAGTCCAGGTCTATCTGACCCTAATACCTGTACTTTTACTAGAACTTGACACCACTTGAATAAAATGTATTCAAGAGTTGTTCTACGCAGTTAAGATTTTACCGTTCAGGAAGGAAGGCTCTCTGACAAATCTGCCATAGATGGGCTGGAGAGTGAGCTAAATATATAGGAAGGGAAATGACGGGTCAAGCCTCCTGCACCATTTTAAAGATCACTAATTAAATGTCATGTTTGGGGGCAAAATTGCTGAAGGTAGCAAAGTAAAACTTCTCAGGGTGTTTTAGAAAACTATAAAATTTGGTTGCAGATGATTTGGTCTGGAGTATTGCTCAGCTCATGGAGACCTGGCATAAATATGCATCTCTCTTAAAAGGTGTATCATTTTAAAGCCTTTTTCCCCAGAATAACATCACAGCGATAGGCAATCCATTTGGTCATTGCTATCCAATGTCATATCAGTTTTCCTCAATGATGCACTGCTTTTCAGCCAAAATGATGATACTTATTAGTTTGGATGAGTCACCTCTTTTGCTTACTACTCTGCCCACAGGCTCTTTTGAATCCCTTTCTAGATATGCACGGAATTATAGTTCACCTATCTCTAAAATGTCATGTTATTAAGTCGGGTCTACAAATGTTTTATCCATTCATCTACTCATTATCTTTCCTTCATAGTGTACTAGATAGTTGTAAGCTACATTTTCCTTCCATAAATAATAAGAGTAACATCAGACATTTCTCACATCTCAGAAAAAAGACATATTGCATAAAGATTGAAATGTGACATTAACTAGTGCTATCACGATCTTAACTTTGTGCCCACCAAAGTTCACCCTGGGACTCGGTGGCAGGGACCTTCTCCAACTTCCTCTGTCTCTACTTTGGTCACCAGGCCTATAAAGTTCACATGGCCTCCGACGGAGCAGGCATGTACCATCATGCACGCTTAACCTTCTCTTTTAATGAATTCCAGGGAAAGAGATTTGGTAGTAGTGACTCAGTTAGCCTTTCTGGTACTTAATAGCTCACGTCATGATAAAGTTCTTTATTTTACTCACTCACCATCACTTTTCTTACATCCTGAATCTAACACTTAGTCTTTTTCGTTTGTCTTGACTTTCAAAAATGTCCTCGACCTCACAACTCATCATAATTTTTAATGTTGACTTTTAGTATTTTTTTCCCAAGTGAAAGGGGTCCTGTTTCTTTATCCTTTTTTGATAACTTCGTTTTTGAATTAAGGTGAGCTACTTTCAGATACCAAACTGGCTATTTTTCAGGAAGCTCTAATAGGGAGGCTAGAAGGCCTGTGAGTAAACGGTTACTACAGAAGGAAAAAAATGGTTTGGTGTTCTAGAACTTCTGGAAGATGGCTTCAAATGCAAGTATACATCGGACCCAAATTCTGTTTTCATTTATTGCATATTATACAGTGTTAAACTATAAATATCATGACACCTCAGTACCCAGCAACTACCTTTATCTCTACTTATTTTAAGGAGCTTGTCTTCTGAGAAGATCTCTTTCCCTTCTCTCTTTAAATTACTCTGGAGTTGGGAAAAAGTGTTTTTAATATGAAGCAAAAACATCATGCCATAAATCGGGTAGCGTTAATAGGGAAAGACCCAGACTGATGAATGATCTAGATGGTGTAAGCCTATCTGATGTCCAACTTTTGCTCTAGGTGTCTTATCCAAAATCTGTATTCTTTATCTATTCATTTCCCAGAAGCAGCTCCTGTCAAGGCATACTATGGTCAAATGAAGGCAATATATTTATCTGGCCTATTTTCTGATTTCTGACATATTATCTTCCAATATGGGTATCCACTCCCACCTATCAGTTATTTCATTCCTATTTGTGTATCCCTACAAAGAGTAGTTTTTATTGGATCAGTAGTTTTCAGGCTCAATTTGACATTTTCTTTTCTGTAACTAAATACAGAGTAAATTTATTTTCTGACATTCATATTCTGTCCCTGTAACAGACACTTGTTTCAATATGTTGCCATTTTGTGCCCTGCCGTTCCCCTGAGACGTGGTAACTGACCCAAGTTCACTTAATAACAGGATAGATAGTTAAGAGAATGTCATCTTTAGAGTGTGTATTTCCAATGTCTAAAGTCCAGTACATGGTTTGTGCTCATGTCTCTGACTAGGACCTTGTTTTTCTGTTATGAGGAACTCCATGCTTTTTGGTATTTGATCTGCAACCTACCCCCAAAAAGTCAGTCAGACAATGAGAAACAATCTTGTAAAGCTTTTCCTTACTCAGTTAGTAGTGCCAGAAAAGAGACCTTAAATGGAAACTGTGTAGAACCTTCATAAATTATTATGTCTTCAACCCATAAAAATGAACTTAAACTCAGTTTCTATGTGGTATTATGATTAATTTTATCATGTCATTTTTATCCATTTTGAATTCTCTTTTTGATAACTGCTAACTTTTCCTTTCCAAATTATGTCACTGTCTGCTTTTTCCTTTATACAGTCAGGATGTCAAGAAAAAGATAAAAATAATTAAAACTATTCACAAAAGTGGTACTGCATACAATTACCAAAAATAGGATTTTTTGAAAACATGGACTCTTTATTCTATCAAGTTTTGGCCAATCAGGTATGCAACTGATTATTCAAAAGTTAGTATATTCTCTATCAACCTCGCCTTAAAAACATCCTAACCATAACCTTTTTTGAAGCCAGTCTGTTAACTTTTAATTGATAACCATTTCAAAGAAAAATATAACAATGATAATGCAACTTTAGCTAGAGAATAGAATTCATTCATTGGATCATCTCCAAATTTCTTGTTCTCATTTTTTTTTTTAATGAGAAGATAAAGCACAGAGTGCTATGAAGTGACCTAAGAATTGGCATACAAAATTAAGAAATGGAACTCAGTACTTCAGCTGTAGCTTCCCTACCGTTCCCTGTAGCTAAATATTTCTCAGGTGTCAGAATACAATAGGTCAGCATCTGAACTTTGAAGAGAGTACCTGTCCTTGAAATAAAAGTCACTCTTAATTCATCACAGGAGGTTTATGTTCTTGTAGACTGACTTTAGCATTTCCTTCCTTTCTTCTTTTATCACCTGCAACATTTGATGTATGGTCCCACTTTTATGATCATTAGCAGCTTTTTTGGAATACTGAAGGTGGTGGAAGCCAAGTGAGGAAAGAAGAAATCTAATTTTTTATGAAGCTGAGACTTTAAATGAATGGGTTTTGTTGTTGTTGTTGTTGTTGTTGTTTTAATGAGCACTGTTATACTTGCTTGATATTTAACAGTTCATGTTTATTTACATGGAAGTTGTTGTTTTGGTCCACTTTGTTTTATTTTGTAAAAATAGACTATCACACTTTAAAATAAAACTCTGCATTTCCTGAAAGTAGAGCTTTTATGCTACAGAATTGGTTAGAGACAGAAAGACATTTTTTACTGGAAAATCCTGAAGTCATATGGTAAACAAATAAATTGAGTAGATTTTAATCAGAAAGATAGCCAATGCATGCGTATGTTTAGTTCCAAGTGAAAAAAATTGTGTTTTATTCTACTGGTAAAAATTAAAAATTGAACTTTTTGGTTTTCATTTGTGGCTAATTTGAGATGCATACTTTTAAAATATTTACATTATTATTGAAATTTTCATATACTTAACTAAATAAGCATTGTAATATCTGATGTAATGCCTTTGATGAGTGTAAAGCTTGAAAGGGAGTTTTATATAGTGCCTTATTAGATAGAATTCAAGATTGAAGTATTTTTGTCATAAATCATAGAAATGCCTGACAGATCACATGCATAAATGAAGATATTTTAAAAATTAATGTAATATATAAAAATGAAATCAGTGTCTTCATTTAAAAGTATTATAAGAGTACATTTTCTCATGAAGGATATTTGAAATCACTAGGCACATTTTTTTTTTCTATTTTAGTTACACATGGTATTACTCCAGTGTCTTCAGAAAGCTTATAACCTATTTTAAATGCTGGACATTTTGATAGACAGCCTAGAAATATTTAATATAGGCTGAGAACTTAGCCCTAAAATTAATTTGCTTTAAAAAATTTATCAGACCCTACACTTAAAGAAAACACTTTTAAAAAGATATATATGTAAAATGTATTCAGCTGTTCAAGAATCTGGCCCAAAAGAAGTTGTCTAAATTAACTGACCATTTCTTCGGAAGGGCGTCCCTTCAAGACCCAAGTAAATTTTTTAATGCAAATCTCTGAATTGTACTTCACTTTTAAAACTAAGTTCCCTCCTTTCAGTCAGTAATGCCAAGCATATTTAAAAACGAATTATTGATTTATGATGAATGAGTGCAAGAATGCATGAGTGAATGAAATGGACCACAGTCTGATAGATTTCCCGATAACGTTTGAGAGTTGAAGCCATTCCCCATTCCCAGATGAATGGATGAAAGTGAAAGGAGAGTGTGAGAACTACCTCTAAATGCTCTCCTAGCCTGAGATACTAATCAAAAGAGGAATGAGATTGGTAACTGTGCAACTAGTGGTAAAAACAGGTCTTTTGAGTTGGTTGAAGGAATTTGATTATTTTTCCAAGAAGAAGGAATCACAGAATGCATCTCACAAAATTAAAAAGAAGTTTCCTTTTAAGACAATTAGAATTATACACATGTACACAGACATACACATACATGCAAAATGCACATATATTTTATGAGTCCTAGGTTGTAGGGAATTCTTAGTGAAATTCCAGTTTAACCCATTTTCATTTAACTCTGACAAGACTATGTCTCTCCATGTTTTAATAAGTTGAATTATAATGTTAAAGTCTCTGAGAAAAGAAGAGGTAACATTTGCTTTGCGGGTAGAACAAAGGAGAACATTCAGTGGTCTTTATCCTTAAACCCACTACCTACAAAGGTACATGTAACACCAGTAATAAAATAAAGAGCGTCAGCACTGAGACTTAGAAAATTACGTTCAACCTAAACCCTAACATTTATTCCATTATTGATCAGTGAAAGATTAGTGCAGGATTGATCAAGGTTACAGAGAGAATCACTGAATGATACAATAATCAGATCCACATACCTTAAAAAAATAGTGCCACGTTAGATTTAGATCACTGGCTGGATTAAAGGGTAGAACTTCTTAATGCACCACTTTTTCCTAAAGCATTATACTTACACTGTGGAAAGCTGCCCTTTTTATGTGTTTATAGGACGAATGAATTTTTTAAAAAGGAAATCAGGAGAAAAGAACACAGTTGGATTGATGTTTACAGAATAGGCAGTGATTAGTGTGCAATCAGAGTTGATGTAATGAGCAAAACACCATTGCTTGTTTTTGGATGGGTTATTCATACTAAATGCATTAGTCAGGGTTTCGAGCATTAATTTAGATGTATTCCATGGCTGTGAACGTTCTAACAGCAGATCACGGCTGAGATACCTTCCAGAGAAACGCTAATCACAGTCCACTGATGTATGTATGTATACTATATGTATCGTTTAGTGCCATTACCACTCTTAGAGCTTTCCAAATTTTTATTTCTCTGTTATTTATTTCTGTTCATGGATCTTGGTAATGCACTAGAGCCCTTCTACTGTAATAAGAAAGAACATCTACATGAGCCATAGTTAGTCTAAGGTCTTGTCCAGGGTAGCATTGGGATGACAATGAATATGCAGAGGATTAATTAATTTAAAATCATGCACAATTAGATATAAGTAGCCAAAACAGATCATAATCCTTTCTCTGGGTTTCACTGGTTGAAGAAAAAGAAAATAGAATTAGCGGACTCAAAGACAAATAAGTGGAGACTATCATTTTCTCAAGTATGGTGTACGGAATGCTAATAAAGAGAGCTAACTTTTCAAAAAGTAAATGTAAATAAATACAGGTTGTAAGACCTATTATGTTTGTGATTGAAAAAGGAAAACTGGAAGTATGTACAGCTTGAGCCAATCATGGTGTCCATCATTGCTGATAGCTAGATTTGGTAGAAATAATAATTGAAACTTACCTTATATAAGGATTTATTAGCAATGTACAGTCAAAGAACTTCTCTTTAAGATACCATGCTTTAGCGAGGACTGATCCTTTTTGTGAAACAGGGTTTTGTAAATAAAATAGGTGTAATAGACTTAAGGATATCTACACAAGTGGTTTGAAATACTCTGCCACCATGTTTTCCTCTAAAAAGAAAAGAAACCTTTGGACCTGAAAATTAGCTTTCAACTCAGGTGGTCCTCAAAGAGAAACGATGAATATTTTTGTTTTCTCTATTATTCTTTGAACCTAAAATTTAAGGTACATATTAGACCTCCTAATTAGTCTTCATCTATGGAAGGAGTAGAAGTTGTTCCAATAAGATTCAAAATCATTTGAATATTGACTATTTTGAAAAATTAGCCTGACTTCTCCTTTGACCTGTAATGTGTGCAAGTGCAGACCTTCTTGAGAAGCCTGGGGGACAGAGCATCCCTCCCCATCACGACAGGCCCCACGTTATTGTCAGTGTGCCAACTCAAAAGAATATTAAACCTTTGCCCAGTAGTAGATACAATCTATAGCTATTAGGCAGGAGAAATTCCAGAGATGGTTGCTAGTGATGCTTCCAGCATGTTTAGCACTTTCTTAATACTTTGTCATGCATGTTCTTTTCAAAGATTCTGTGGTCTTTTAGTATATAAGTCACAGTAATGCTTCACAATGTTTCTGTGCTTAAAGAGTAAGATTGCAGAGCTTTAAAAGGGTGTAGAAGGACTAGCCAAAAAAACCCAGGATATAATATGATATCACTTAGGCAACTGTTTTTATCTCTCTCTCTCTTTTTTTTTTTTTTTTTTTTTTTTTGGTCTCTCTTGACATCATATTACCATAGAAACAATTATATTAGTCAGGGAGTCATCTGATGTAGTCATCATGTTGGTCACAGAATTCTAAGTAAAGCATTTTAACTTATCCTTCCATGGATGTAAAGTAATATAAATGGTGCTAATTTCAACTGGTGCCAATATTGGTAGTAAATGTAGATGTAGAATGTATATATATATATATATATATATATATATATTTAATTCTCAAGTTAATGCATTTTCTCCAAAACTATTTCTCTTATGTTGAGAGAAACACATCTGTTGCATTCCCACATATGAGAAAAACACTAGAAATGGAAAGTTTTCCTTCAGTCAAAATTAGATAGATAGATAGATCAATTTAGTAGGAGTAAAGTGCCAATTTTAAAATATGTAGACACACACAGTCTTAATTCAACTCCTTTGAGGTTTCTTTTAAGGATTTAGGACTAAATGTAATGTCTTAAATTTACCTCTGAAAAGAAAACTCTATCCCCAGTACACCAAAAGCAAAGGGTAAGGCATCCATAGGTATTATCAAAAATGCCACAGCTACATCTTTTAGCAGAATATCAGTGTTGTCAATTTTTTTAACTTTAGATGTGAAAGTTATTTCCCCTGTAAGTGAGTATAATTTTCTGTGATATAAATCATTGACAGAAATGTGCTATTTTCTGAAGAAGATCTTAATGCTGTGTGTATAACCTTAGTGAATTTACTTGTTTGATTCATAAATATGTTCCTACATATTATTTGCTTAAGCCAGCTTATTTGCTATTAACACATTATATATCATGCTCTGAGAATTTGCTCAACCAGATTTTATGAAAAATTGAAGATTTTTATGAGTATAGTAATAAGCAGGTAAACATTTGTACTAAGACTGAAAAAAATCTTATTTTGACAATATTTGATATATCAGAGGCCTTGACTTGAAAAGTATTCATATTAAGCAACTGACCCATTTATGTAATCTTTCTTGGCTGTGAGCTTTGCTAAGTTTAGTGAGAGTCTTACACTGTGAAAAAAATAAAGTCAATTATCTTTTTCAGAGAGAAAATCATGAAAGATCATGGCCTAACAGTGTGCCTGAGGGACTGGAAATGAAAAGATCTTTGAGTTTATTAATTTCACTAATGTGGATAATGTAATACGTATTTTTCATTGGTATTCCAAGGATAAATGAGATTTTTCTGTCATGCTGCAGTAATGTATTAGTAATGATACCATAGAGGCACCTCAATAATCATGCTAACCTAGTACAGGGACAAAGTAGACACTGGGGAAAATAAGGTCTAGTGTATGGAGTCTCATGAAAGAAAGATATACCAAGAGAAATACATTTTAACTGTGGTAGCCCCTGCAGTGCCTCTAGAGTATCTGGTCTGTCCTTTTGTATTTCAAGTCTCCATTATTTAGCTGCTGTCCATAAAGACTGCTATTGATAAAAAATCGTGTTCATTCTCCTAAAGTGGTCAATAAAAGAGAAATGAGGACAGCAACAGGAAACTCTTTTCAGATAGAGATGATTAAATTAAGCTAAATTTCAGTTACATTTGTTTTTTCCTTAAGAAATGAGACATAATAACACCTTTGCTATTCAAATATGACAAGTAGCTCTAACTTTCCTTCATTTTTTTAAAGAAAAAAATCTTTACTAAAGACAATATACTAACAAATACCATACTGTCACTCTCATCAACTAAATCTATGTTGCACTTAAGCCTATATGAAAGTAGACAGTGGAGACAAGGTATGTTTAGTCAGATTGAGGAGAAGAAATTAAGAAATAGTAGAAATGGAAGAAAAGATACAGATTAGGATCAAGTAAGACACAAAATAGAAAGTGGAAACATGTTCACATTAGGATGCAGTGAGGTTTAAGAATACATTTAAAGGAACTCAAGATAAATTGAGGAGTAATATATTTAGCAAGGAAATGTTTGCTTTCCTTCTTTTTTCATTAAACATTTTTTTTAAACATTAAAAACTGATTAGAACGGAAAGAGCTGTTTGTTTTCAAGCCTTGAGAAGGATATCATAGTCAAGATACAATACTAATAAAATGTCTTTAGGAGGGAAAAATAAAAAAGATGAATAATACTAAAATATAGCCCTAATACTTCTGATGTTATCATGTAATTTTAAATGTATAATAAAAATGTATTTAATAAATATTTATTTCATGCTCTATACCAGGCCCTGTTAGATGGCTGAGTTCTGTCAGAGGACAAAACAGAAAAAAAAAAAAATGTTCTGCCCTCTATGAACTTATATTTTAGTGGTAAAAGAGAGCCAATAAACAATCAACTTAAGAAATAGTTTCATAATATGTTAGAAGGTGACAAATGCCAGCTATGGAAAAATGTAGTGCAGAGGTAGGGAGTTTCCAAGTTAATTTTTAGGGGCAGGTCAGGTTATGTTTTAAATAGGCCTATCTAGGTAGGCATCTTGAAAAGGTGATGATTTTGTAAGACTTGAAGCAGGTGACCATACCTACTAATGACATCACATAAATTTGACACTTCTTTAGTTACTATAACCTGGAGCTCACTATCTAGTGTAAATACTTTTATAATCTATAGTAGGCAAAAGGAAAAATTATACTTACATGTCTCTTACTAAGACTTTTGCAATTATAATAAATTATTAGACTCAGGCTTTAGAGCTCTGACAACCAATTTTTAAACAAAGATATTCATATTATATTCTTAAGCTTTCCTGAACTTCTTGTAGGCTCCTTAAGAAATGTAGTGTAATAATCTCCATGATATAATGAAAACAATTGTACAAGCTTCTTAGAAGTTATTTTTAGGACAGTAATGTTTCAAGAGTAGTATTTTAGCTAGTACAACTGGGCATTTCCTGATGAGAAATTTATTAATTGATATTGTGTGTCTTTAGTCAAAAGACTATAGAACAGATAAAAACACTAATCTTCTCCTTACTAAGCTGTATAGCAAAGCCAAATGATTACAAATATTGAAATTTTCAGTGATTAATCCTAATATGACTCTTTACTATTTTGTGAAGATAAAGATTTATAATAGCTGCCATGGTTTCAACATATGTACCAGATCGATTGTGGGAGGAGTGTGATTTGTTAATATTAACACCAAATTTTATTAGGAATCTTCATTACATAGTGATATGTGAATATTCTTATTTGTTCAGATAATTTCCGAAAGAAATTAAGTACTCTTATTGAGGTGAAATAGATGAGGCTACTCAAATCCTTTGTTGAAACTGCTAAGCCACCATATCCTATTGTTCTGTATTTTTAAAAATGTGGGACACCTACCATAACTTCACTACCAGTGAGATCCATAGAGATGAAACTTTTCTGGGGAGATTGAAATGTTAACATAAAAAAGATTATGGGGAACACAAACTCACCAGAGGAGCCGCATTATCACACCCGATAAAGCAAAACACTTGATAATGACTGAACATCAAGTTTAAAGGATGAACCTCTGAGATGTATCTTATTCACCCAACCAACATGATATCTTTGAGAAGGTAAAAGCTTTAGTCAATTCTATGCAGAACAGTTCTAGGATAGGAGAGACTTGAGAAGATATTTTTTGTTAACCTAAGACCATTCTATATAAAGTCATACTTTAAAATGTGGTACTTACTGGTACTATATGGTAATACAGGCTCATATTCCTGTCTTTGCTTCAACTTCTAATTGTCTCATATTTGATTAGATGATATAATCTAATTTATATTTTTATATTTTTATTTCTAAATTACTTTTATGGACCTGATATGTCTGTTAAAAATAAATAACCCTATGGAAATTATATATCAATAATACTAGACAACATTTTATGGCACAATTTTTATAAATTTACCGTTGAAATTTTATTTAAACATAATCAGCCTTTTACCCAGCATCCTGTAATAAAGGATATGGCTTATCTGTGATACAAATGGGGTTTCCTGTCATTTTTATGATGCTGCTTATTACTCAAATGCAAAGCCATTTTTTCAATATGAGCCCTTTAGTTTTCCATGATTTCTCAGATTTTGTTTCCTTAAGTTTTTTATTTCTTTTGAAAAAAGGACAGAATTTTTTAAAAAATCTACCACTCTTATCATTAGAAGACTATAAAATGCTATACTTAAAATTATTTTAATATATATATGCTTTATTTTTTATTTTTAAAAAATTTTTTAGTATTTTTTAAATTGAAGTACAGTCAGTTACAATGTGTCAATTTCTGGTGTACAGCACAATGTCCCAGTCAAGCACACATATGCTTTCTAATTTAAAAAGTTCTCAAGAACTTATCTTACTTCTCCCTCAAGGATATGTCGGCTTATATTTATTTTGTATAATTCTTATGAAGTGCATCTTCACCCTACACAATTACGATTAAATGAATATGTGACTAAATTTAGCTTAAAATAATGAATTAAACTGAGATTCTAAACTTATTTTATTGAATTGTCCTTTTTAAATTGCTGTTTTAACATTGAATAGATATACCTTCCTTTTGAAAAGAACTCATTAAATATTATTTCTGCATCAATTTTAGGACATCCCAGTAAGTAATTTTTCATAAGGAGGTAAATAAGCCCTGTGATTTGCTTGTGGTTCTGCCTATAAATGCAAATCTTAATTCAAATAATTCCCAAACTTTTATTTTGACTTTAAACATGTTCTGTATTACTATAGAGGTATAGTTCATAACTATTTCGAATTGGACCACCACAATAAAGTGACTATCACAATAAAGTAAGTCACATGAATTTTGAGGAGGTTTCCAGTGCATATAAAAGTTATGTTTACACTATACTGTAGTGTATTAAGTGTGCAATAGCACTATCCCTAAAAAATACACATACCTTAATTTAAAAAATACTTTATTGCTAAAAAATGCCAACCATCATCTGAGACTTCAGCAAACCATCATTTTTTGCTAGTGGAAGGTCTTGCTTTGATGATGGTTGCTGACTGATCAGTGTGCTGGTTGCTGAAAGATGAAGTGGCCTTGGCATTTTTGTAAAATAAAATGACAATGAAGTTTGCTACGTCAATTGACTCTTCCTTTCACAAATGATTTCTCTATAGCATGCAATACTGTTTGATTGCATTTTACACACAGTAGAACTTCTTTCAAAATTGGAGTCAATCCTCCCAAACCCTGCCCCTGTTTTATCAACTAAATATAATATTCAAAATCCTTTGTCATTTCACAGCATCTTCACCAGGAGTAGAATCCATCTCCAGAAACCACTTTTCTTTGCTCATCCATAAGAAGCACCATCTCATCCATTAAAGTTTTATCATGAGATTGCAGCAATTCAGTCACATCTTCAGGTACCATTTTAAATTCTAGTTCTCTTGCTATTTCCACCACATCTGCAATTACTTCCTCCACTGAAGTCTCGAATCCCTCCAAGTCATCCATGAGGGTTGGAATCAACTCCTTCCAAACTCCTGTTGATGTTGATGTTTTGATATCTTCCCATGAATCATGAATGTTTTTAATGGCATCTAGAATGGTACACCCTTTCTAGAAGGTTTTTCAATCTACTTTGCCCAGATCCATCAGAGAAATCACCATCTATGGAAGCTGTAGTTTTATGAAATACATTTATTAAATAATGACTTGAAAATTGAAATCACTCCTGGATCCACAGGGTGCAGAATGGATGCTGTGTTAGCAGGCATGAAAAGGATATCAATTTCACTGTCCATCTCCATCAGAACTCTTGGGTGACCAGGTACATTGGCAGTAACATTTTGAAAGAAATCTTTCTTTTCTGAAAACTAGATCTCCACAGTGGGCTTAAAATATTCAGTAAAACATATTGTAAACAGATGTGCTGTCATCCAGGCTTTGCCGTGCTATTTATGGAGCACAGGCAGAGTAAGTGTAGCGTAATTCTTAAGCTCCTGGGATTTTCAGAAAGGTAAATGAGCATTGGCTTCAACTTAAAGTCACCAGCTGCTTTATCCTCTAAGAAGAGAGTCAGCCTGTCCTTTGAAACTTTGAAGCCAGTTATTGACTTCTCCTATTTAGCTATGAAAGTCCTAGATGGCATCTTCTTCCCATATGAGGCTGTTTCATTTATATTGAAGTCTGATATTTAGTGTAGCCACCTCCTTTAATGATCTCATCTTGATCTTCTGGAGAACTTGCTGCAGCTTCTACATCAGCACTTGCTGCTTCACCTTGCACTTTTGTATTATGGAGACAGCTTCTTTCCTCAAACCTCATGAACCAATCTCTGCTCGCTTCAAACTTTTCTTCTGCAGTTTCCTTAGCTCTCTCAGACTTCATAAAATTTACAAGAGTTAGGGCCTTGCTCTAGATTCGTTTAAAGGAATGTTGTGATTGATTTGATCTTCTATCCAGACCACTAAAATTTTCTCAATATCAGCAATAAGCCTGTTTTGCTTCCTTGTCATTAGTGTGTTCACAGAGTAGCACTTTTAATTTTCCTTAAAAACTTTTCCTTTGTATTTCTCTTGCATTGGCTAACTTTTCACACAAGAGGACTAGGTTTTGGCATATCTTGGCTTTCACATGCCTTTCTTACTAAGCTTAATCATTTTCAGCTTTTGATGTAAAGAGAGAGACCTGTGACTCTTTCTTTCACTTAAATACTTGAAGACTTTTGTAGAGTTATTAGTTTGCCGAATTTCAGTATTACTGTGTCTCAGGGAATAGGGAGGCTCAAGGAGAGGGAGACAGATGGGGGAATGGCTGGTCGGTATAGCAGTCAGAACACACACAACATTTATCCAATATTTATTGATTAAGTGTGTTGTATTGTATAGGCATGATTTGCAGCACCCCAAAACAATTACAATAGTAACATCAAAGACCACTGATCACAAATCACTGTAAGAAGTATAATAATAATGAAAAAGTCTGAAATATTGTGAGGATTAACAAAATGTCACACAGAGACAGGAAGTGAGCAAATGCTGTTGGAAAAATGGTGCCAGTAGACTTGCCTTTGCTCTATGCAGGATTGCCACAAACCTGCAATTTGAAAAAAATGCAATATTTGCCAAGGGCAATGAAGTACAATAAAATAAGGTGTGTCTGGATTCTATATTTCATTGTTTAACTAATAGGACTATTAGCACCTTTCAAAATGTCCATGAATTTTAATAAAATTAAAATTAAAAATAACATTTTCATAAGTTTTTTTTTCTTAAGAGCTCATAATAAGAGCCAAAATTTTGCGTCTTAACACACGTTTCTTAAAAAATTAATCTGTGAGAAAATCATTTGAAACCAATTTTTACATGGGATACAAAACAGTCTCCTTTGAGATGAAGGAATACAATGTTATTTTCTGTGAATATATGCAAAATAATATCAACAAATGGAATTCTTTTACCATTAAAAAAAGATGGTCATTTATTTTCTGGTAACTACTATTCTCTGTGAAAAACCTAAAGCCCCTCAAGTGGCAGAAATCTACAAAGTCCAATGCAGTTGTAATAAAAAGAATATAGGATCTTCTTTAAAAATGCAATAAAGAAAATATCATTTTACTCTCCAGAGAGCCATCTTTCTAGATACTCTATGGTACAGCAGAAAAATGAAGTGTTTCAACCAATTCTGTTATTAATGATCCTGAACAGGATTATTCATCATAAGAGATCAAAATTCCTCAGCATGTCATTTCATCTTTCAAAAAAAGTATTCTTTAAGTCTGGATTATAAAGCCACACACTTCCTTTTTTTTTTTTCATTTAGAATATGAGAAACTAGTGGGAGTATCTGTTTTCCACAGGTACTTAAAAGAGTTGTTTCTTTTTTTAAAAAAATTCTAACATCATTACTCAGTTTAATGTTTCCTGATTATCAGGACATTGCAGTTCTAGATCATACAATATGAATTATAGAACTTAAAAATGTTGGCCTTTGTAATGGAAAAGAAACTGGAAATATATATATGTATGTGTATGTATAACTAAATCACTTTGCTGTACATCTGAAACTAACATTGTGTATCGACTGCACTTCAATAAAAAAATAAGAATTTTTTTTAAAAGACTTAAAAAATGGCCCTTAACTTTTAAAACTTTGTTTTTAAAAAATGCCATGATTCCCTCTAGACACATGTAAATTATTTAAATACTGCTGGAAGGTAAATATTATATAAAATTGAGTTTTATACTGGTAAGATGATTTACAGTTATCAACACAGCATTAAATAGTTATTCAAATCAACATTTTTTTTCCAACCTATTCCAAAAGTATAGATATGTCAAGAATATACATTGTAATAGACTTTGTTTTCAATCCTTAATTTCTCAATAATCCCTACTAATCAGAAAGTAGAGTGGAATCTCTAGCTAATTCATTTTTTTAAAACTTTCTAAGTAGGCTAGAAGCTGTCATATGAATTCATGAGATAAGAATCAGAGTCATTTTGAAAAAAAAATGTTTGGCCATAATATAAACCTTAGAACAGGATATTGTATACTCAGATCATCTAAGGAAGTCATCAAAAGCCAGTGTTATTTTCCAAATATGTAAAAGATATATAAGAACATAGATATCCAAGATTAAAAAAAAGAAACCTTGTAAATAGCATAGATTCAACTTTCAGTAGATAATTGAAAGAAGGAAAGAGGGAAGGAAAAGAAGGAGAAAATTTTAAAAGCAACAACCTCTCACAATTTCATTTCCCTCTTGGATAAAACTGGTAGGTTTAGGGGGTCAGCATAGATAGCTGTTAAACATCTCATCACTATGGCCTCCATAAGTAATTAGAATAAAACCCTGAGTTTCAGGTAGGTACAATTTCATTATTGAATTTTCTTTTTAGGGCATGATTCCACATATTTCACATTTTCCCAAAAACTAGTTAAGTAGAATAGCAAAATGCCTTAATAGATGTATTGTTTTAGGATGTTAGCTTTTTCCCTAGCTGCGTAAGTTACCTTTGGAGAAAATATAAGTATATTCTCTTCCCAAAATAGGTTTTAGGAAGCATATAGGCTTGGAGAAGAGGTAAGAAAATGATTGACCATGTTTAACAAAGAGTACAGTAGAATACTTTGTCCTTGATTTATTTTCTTTGAATAGTGGGACTAGAAAAGCTATTGAAGCTATGTTAGATTTAATTAGCCAAGGAAGTACACTGAGAATTCAACACAAGGCGATTTTGCTTTGCTTTGGTTTTTTTTGTTTGTTTGTTTTTGCTTTTGTTGTATTTTATCTTGTCTTACCCTCTTTGTTCTTGTCATATGTGAACAGTTACCATTGGAGACATCTTAACATTTAAACCCATCATATGAGTTTATTTTCGTTCAGAGGGTTGGACACATTTAGTGAAAATAATTAGATTTTCTTAGACTCATCTTAATTAAAGTCTTAATGTAATCAAAGCTTTCCTGCACATCAAGTTCTAGAAATATCTTTAATGAAGAAAATGTGTTGGTGTGAATTAATAATGGAAGCAGTTTTTTAAAGTAAGGAGAATTTGTAGAAATGAACATTTTAGAATCAATTTAGATGATGCATCTATCCTGATGGCCCAGACTACTGCATTTTATATATCCAGACTCATATCCCTCAAGACCCAGGAGGAGTATACTGGCACCTAGATCTTCCTACTACCTGCACCCATGGCCCATGACTCCTAGAAGTAGTTAGAAACATTAGTGAATAGGATAGCATTTTTAATAGTATAGTTGGGGAGATCCTGTTGTCTCAAAGCATGCTTCCATGGGGTGACCTGGACTAAACAGGCCATTACACCTTTTGATATACTTCATGGGAGAGGGTGGAGAGAGAAGTCATAATGATAAGCGTGTGAGTTTTGTGAGTATTATAACCACCAATGGAGTTTATGAGGATTTACTTTAGCATATACTCAATTTTTGCCAGAGCAATTTATAATTTAGAGGGTTTATTTGTTTCAAAGATGAGTGATATCTTACCACATAGGAAATACTTACTCTACCAGATAAGGAGATCTGTAAAATTGCAATTTTTAGACTCACTGACTTTAAGAGTTAAATTCTTGACTTGATAATTAATCCACTGAGATGTTCTCATGTGTATATATTTAAATAAGGCTCTTGCCCATAATGTGATGGAAAAATCAGTAGTATGAGTTTAGGGGCATGATCCGACCGCATCTCAGACATTTTAGTTTAAGAAGATAAAATTATGGTCATACCTGAGGCCTTTGGTTTGAAGGTAACATTTTCCCTGTTATCTCTTTCTCCAAAATTATATGCTGGGGAGTAGAAGCATTATTATCACTTGCCTTCAGGGACAGTTGATATGGATCTGCTCCTTTTATTTTAAAAGTATGTAACAGATAATGAAATGCTGAATATCCAGTTAAGGTATTAGGTGGTGGGCTGAGCCTTACACAATTTTAGAGTCTTTTCTCCTCTTTCAAAAAAATGACAGAGGGGAGGGTATGGTTCAGTGGTAGAGTGCGTGCTTAGCATGCATGAGGTCCTGGGTTACATTAGGACCAAAATAAGATAATGCCAATTCTCCATTTTCCTCTCTTACAAATCACAGATGCAATTTCAATCTAAAGTAAGTTACTATACAGTAAAAATCCATTGTTCAGTGGAGAAGAGACGCCACATTTAAGAACTATGTAAAACTATATGGATGTCTGATGAAATTTTGTATTTCCTTGCAATATTTCAAGCCATACAGTTATTTCATCACTACCCTCCATTTACACAAGAATATTGCTTTTCACTTTAAAAAAGAAAAAGGGATAAAGGGAAGTGGCCTTTAGTTTTATTTTCCTTAATATTGGATCTATGGCTTCCGGAGCACAGAGATTCCATA
This sequence comes from Camelus ferus, assembly GCF_009834535.1. Taxonomy (NCBI): domain Eukaryota; kingdom Metazoa; phylum Chordata; class Mammalia; order Artiodactyla; family Camelidae; genus Camelus; species Camelus ferus. The sequence goes on from NC_045732.1 coordinate 60,183,918, forward strand.
TCTCTAATCAGCATTTAATTAGTATGTTACAAGGACATGCTGATCGAATTGCAAAAATTGATCTGCTGCTCTCTTTTCTGCCTCTTCACAATTCACCTCAGCACAGTGTCTTATTGTCTTTCTTGGAACACTAACATCGCTCACTGCTGGGGTGGGGGGACAACAATTTTCCTCCTCAGGGTGGGCATATTTATTGCACCTTTAGGAAAACCCAGCCAAAAAGAACTAGCTTCTAGATAGTTCTATTAGAAAGCACTATTCCCATCAGAAATTTGACATACATCCCCATTAGGAAGTGTTAACTCTGTCTGTGAATTAGAATAGCATCATGATGATTTGGCGAGAACATTAAAATTTAATGGTTGATTTCTCTGTTAGTTTCTCACTGTCAAGATTCCTTGATAAACTACTTAGAAAATGACATACAAGGTGAGAGATTAGTGATAAAAGGAATTGGTTATAAAATAAAATATAGTGAAATAACAACAGATCTTTTTTTTAACTTTGCTTAAGGCAGTATTTGTTATTTGGAAAAATGCTATTTAAATGCAGATTCTGCTTCCCACTTAGGGTTTCTACAGGAAGATGAGGTTGTAATCTCAAGAAGAAATGTGAATATAAGCCTCTCTTTCTCTCTCTCTCTTCCTCCCTCCTTTCCTCCATTTGTCCCTCCCTCCTCACTTTAACATTCAGAATGCTGCTAGTTATTTACCTTATGTTATCATGAGGATTGACATTGACATTTAGTGTTGTTTTCCCTGTCGAGTCTTTTAGAAGATACACACTTACCTTGATTAAAAAAAAAAAAAAAGGTAGCTGGTCATTTTTATTCTAATGAGCTTTTTCTTGGTATTAAATTGATTCTTTCACCGCTACATAGTTATATCAATTCCACCTGTAAATAAGAAAAATTACACTGGATTTTGCAAAAAATATTTGATTTCATCACCATTGTATAGATAGTAAACTCTTTGCAAGAATTTTAGCATCATTTAAAATGTCATTTGGTAGTATAGAAATTACATTAAAACTCAAGTCTATTTGTATCAAGTGCCAATGACTTCAGTATATGTAAGTATGTGTGATTAACAACAAAAGCCTTTGTTTAAAAAAGGTCTGGATTCCTCCTCCCTGCACAACTGAAGTTTAAATTATGTATCACTATCTATAAAGTAACCTTAAAGAGCTCAGTTCCTTCCTGTACTTTCATTTATTTTTTATTCCTTTATCTAGCCTCTGACATCTTATCACCAGTGTTCACAATGACACTTGCTGATCTTGTCAAACCTGTGATAATTTGATGAGCATCTCCAAATTAATTTCTCTTAAAGCTGGTGCCTTCTGAAATGTGAACCAAAACTAATACTGCAATGTCAAGTTTTGCTTTCAGCCATCTTTCCCTTATCTCTCAGAATGCTATCAGAAGTAGTCCCCTTAAAAGATGACAGAGCTAACACCAAATGACATAAATTCTATTTGAAATGTTTGTTCATAAAATCACAGGGAAAAAAAGTAAATATTTTCTCAGTGTGCTGTTTGACCTATTATTAGAGAATGTTGCAAGCATTACCGCAGTTATTAAAATTATATTAAGTGAAGCAACAGTCAAAAAAGAAACCGAAAGGTCAGTCTGTCTTAAGAAATGTCTAATCTATATCCTTAATGTGTGGAAAGAGAGTGTAATTTGCATTTATTAAAATCAGATTTAAACTGTACCACTCAATATTTTATTTATTTATTGAAATATAGTTGATGTACAATATTAAATTAGTTTTGGCTGTACTACAGAGTGCTTCACATTTGCATATATTATGAAATGATCAACTCCATAGGTCTAGTAACCATCTGTCCCCAAACAAAGTTGTTACCATATTATTGACCATATAACTTATGCTATATATTTTATTCCCATGACTAATTTATTTTGTAATTGGAAGTTTGTACCTCTGAATCTTCTTTGCTTATTTCAACTTCCACCCCCTTATCCTCTTGTAACTACCCATTTGTTCTCTGTATCTATGAGCTGGTTTTTGTTTTGCTTGTTTTGTTTTTTAGATTCCTTATACAAGTAAGATCATACAGTATTTGTCTTTCTCTGTTTGACTCATTTCACTTAGCATAATACCATCTAGATAGGTCCATATTTTCTCAGATGGCAAGATTTTGCTTTTTTATGGCTGAGTAATATTCCATTACACACATGCACACACATATATATAATCACATCTTCTTTATCCATTCATCTGTGGATGGACACTTAGGTTGCTTTCATATCTTGGCTATTATAAATATATGCTACAATTAACACTGGTGTGCATATATCTTTTTGAATTAGTGTTTTTGTTTTCTGTGGGTAAATACCCAAGAGTGAAATTGCTGAATCATATGGTAGTTCTATTTTTAATTCTTTGTGGAACTTCCATACTGTTTTCCAGTATGAGACACTGTATCAATTTGCATTCTTTCCAAAAGTGCAGCAGGGTCCCCTTTTCTCCACATCCTGGCCTACGCTTGTTATTTGTTGTCTTTTTGATGATAGCCATTCTGACAGGTATGAGTTGGTATCTCGTTGTGGGTTTAATTTGCATTTCCCTGATGATTAGTGATGTTGAGCATCTTTTCATTTCTCTGTTGGTCATCTGTATGTCTTCTTTGGAAAAAATGTCTATTCAGGTCCTCTGCCAATTTTTTAGTAGAATTGTTTTTCTGACATTGAATTGTATGGGTTATTTGTATGTTTTAGATATTGAACCCTTATCAGATATATCATTTGCAAATATTTTCTCCCATTCAGTAGCTGCCTTTTTGTTTACCACTCAGGATTTTAAAACATGCACCAGATACATCTGACAACAATTGAACTAGATACAATAAAAATTTTTGGAACTCATATATTCTGACAAAGTACAGAGATATAGAGGTCCAAAATTCTGCCTTCATTACATTATGGGGAATACTAAGCTGTAATCACCAAGTCTCACAGTAATGTTCAGTTCGGAAATTACATATTTGTAATTTGACTTTGCTTTCCTAATTTAAATTTTAATTTGATATATTATATTGCCTGATCTTAGAGCAATAATTTACAGTTTATAAAGACTTTCATATACATTATTTATTTCATTTTGAACATGAAGTGGTTTTTCATCTCATTTTATTTGCTTCTTATTTAGACAGTATTGTGACTTGGGGTCAATGGAAGGAAACACTATTCAATCTGAAATTAAGTATCTCTGTCCAGGGCTTATATTGACCTTCAACCCAGTTTCTTAATGTATGCAAATGAGTTCTGGAATAATAGATAAAATGAGAAGCTATGGAAATTGAGGAAATATTTTCAAATTTGTGATATCTGAATTTAGGTTCTTTAAGTTCCCATATAAAATACTTAAGAAAAAATGTATTTCTCACACTGAGTAGCACCTGTTTTCTGTGATTTATCTGAACCCAACTTTAGTGATTTATTTAATCTTTCCCTGATATTCTTTTTATGATGGCAGGAGAGAATAAAGAACATCTATGCTTTTGAATAAATAAAACAAAATCATCTCACTGAAATATCACTAAAGAGACCCAAGGATACTACTAATAGTACTACATATAATTTTTTAAAGAATTAAATGTACTATTAAATAAAATGTTGATATTTTTCCTGTTGTAATGCAACAAACATTTTTTGAATATCTAGATTTTTTTCTGTCTTAGTTACAAAGAAGAGGCACAAACAGAAATTTATGCATTTCTGGAATTCTAGATAAACCTCTACAACAACCTTTTACATTACTCAGAATTTAAACTATGGATGGGTTGCAGAAGTGACAGAGAGTAAATTATAGGAGTTTGATAAATTCAATATCTCAATCTATCATTACTAGAAAGATTTCCTTCTTGATTCAGAGTCAATTTTATCCCAGTGTGATGAGCACTAAGTCTTCACTGTTAGATAAACAAGGAACAGTCTTGGAATCATACAACAATCTATGTTAGAAGTAGAACATATTTTAATAATCAGCTATCCTGATTCTTCTTGGCATTTTCCACCAATGTGCCCCCAACAGCAGAGGAGAGCGAACTCGTCTGTCTGATGACTTGGGAGTGTCTCAGAACATAATATTCTTTTTAAGTATTATGTTTTAAGTGTTAAAACTCAATAACATTTTTGTATATGTATTTTATTGAAGTATAGTCAGTTTGCCATGTTGTGTCAATTTCTGGTGTACAGCACAATGCTTCAGTGATACATGAACATACATATATTCCTTTTCATGTTCTTTTTCACCATAAGTTACTATTAGATATCAAATATAGTTCCCTGTGCTATACAGCATGAACTTGTTGGAAACTCAGTAACATTTTGCATTCTATTCCTCAATGTTTTTTACATACTATGAAAAATAGAAAACATTGTTCATGACATATGATTTTATTTATGCCATTGTTCTTAAATTAAAATCAGCTAAAGTCCTGGCATTATTTACATCTAAATACTCAACTTGAAAATAAGTCAGACAGGGAAGGGCAAATATCATGTTATTTCACTTACATGTGGAAAGTAAAAGGCAAAACAAACAAATATAACAAAACAGAAACAGACTTATAGATACAGAGAACAAACTGGTGGTTACCAGAGGGGAGGGGGGTGGGGAAGATGAGTGAAACTGGTGAGGGAGATTAAGAGGTACAAACTTCCATTTATAAAATAAAGAAGTTACAGGGTTATAATGTACAGCATCAGGAATATAGTCAATAGTATTGCAGTAACTTTGCATGGTGACAGGTGGCAACTAGACCTACTGTGGTGATATTTTGTACTGTATAAAAATTTTGAATCAGTATGTTGTACACTTCAAACTAATATAATATTGAAAGTCAGTACTTACATAAATAAATATATACTCAAATTTAGCCTGGCACTCAAGGTGCTCTAGTATCCGGGCTTAGCCTACTTAAAAAAAAAATAAACCATTAAAATCAGAAGAGACTATATCAATTACATAGTTCAAAGATGTGTATCCAGCTATCACCCCTTCAATAATCTTCCATTTCAGATAAACTGGCTATTTTTTATCTTAAAATGAAGTGGGAAGAAAGGGGGCAGGGCACAACCACTGAAGGAAGTACTCAGCAACTAAGGACAGGAGGAACTGGTGAGAACCAAGATGGTGGAAGATTCAACTTCCATTAGACCCTGAGCTTCCTGGAACACCCACAGGTGCCATGACAGTTCCCAGGCTGACCATAAAAGGTCAAAAAATAGGCGGGAGGGTAGGGTGTTTCCTGGAAATCCTTGCCTCTTCCCCAAAGTAGTTGGAATAATCCTCCTACTTATTAGCACATGAAATTATCCCATAAAACCTAACAACTCTACACCTCATGGTCACTCTCTTTCTTGCCTTTTGAGATGGCCTGCACTCTGTCTATGGAGTGTGTATCTACTTTTACTTTAAACTAAATATGTCCACACCTCTTGGTCTCTCTCCGTCTGAGCTTTCTGAGATGGCCCACATTCTGCCTATGGAGTGTGTATCTCCTAAGCCGTTTTCCCTGCTGAGTGAGATGGACTGCACTCTGTCTATGGAGTGTGTATCTCTCTAAATAAACTTGCTTTCACTTTACTATGCCTCACTCTTGAATTCTTTCCTGTGTGAGGCAAGAACCTATTCTCCCACAACAAAAGTACTTCTCTGCTCCTAATTTTTCAATTTAATGTCACTTCTCTGCTCTTAATTTTTCAACATTCCTTAATGCCTACAAGAAATGACTGAAATACCTTCATGTATCTTATAATCTGTCCCCTGCATTCTATCCAAGTCATCTCTTCCTGTCTCTTCCTGTGTGTCCTTTTCTCCTCCAACTATAAACTATGAATGGTCCTACAAAGGACCCTTACTTTCCTGCCTGTGTGCCAGCCCTTCCCACTGCCAATATTCCACTTTCCACCAAACTTTCCATACTGTATTAGACCTTCTTTTGTTCCCTTAATCCTCAAAAATACCTCAGTTCTTGAAGTAGCACCTTCTAATGTAATAATGTGTTTACATACTTGAGTTCTCCATTAGAATGTCAGGGTCTTAATAGCAGGGTTCTTGTGACATTTATTTTTGTCTCTGAAGTGCTTAGCACAGTATCTGACACAAGATAGGAGCCTTGTAATTTTTGAAAAGCCATGTTAAATAATACTAATATCAGAAAGGAACTTACAGAGTGTTTAGTTCTACATTTGCATTTTTTTTTAAACTTTTTTTAGGAGGGGGAGAGGTAATTGGGTTGGTTTGTTTGTTTGTTTTAGTGGAGGTACTGGGGATTGAACCCAGGACCTCTTGCATGCTAGGCATGCACCCTACCACTGAGCTATACCTTCCCCCTACATTTGCATTTTTAAAGAAAGGAAAATGGTGGCCCAATCAGCAGAAAGGATTTGCCAAGTTGATAAGATGGGGGCTTTGCTTGGGGTGGAAGGGATTCTTTAACTCAAGTATAAAATCTAAAAGGTGGAATAAATATTTGACCTTTAGCATCTGTCTCAGATACTTATATAGGATCTATCATGATGGTATTTAGGCAACCAGATAAAAACACTAGGTTTATGATGGGGAGAAAATTATTTTTTAAATTCACCTATTTCCCAACTGACTTAAAATTTTAGCAGAAAAATGCCTAATATTTTCCTGTATATGATAGTACTATGATTTTGATATAACCCAAAAAATATGAATTGTACAGATTAGAGACTTCAATAGAATATTTTAAAATTCATTGTAGGCAGTACTTGAGGTTTGGAGAAGTCTGAGGTCTTAAACTAAAAGCACTACTGCATTTCCATAGTCATAATGTCCCTTACAAAATTGCAGCTCACTCTTTGCATAGCATTTACCTTACCATAGCTTTTAATCAATTTTAGCAAGGTTCTGTCCTTGTCATAGTTAAAATAATTGTTGATAAGAAGTCTTAATTTATAAGCTATTGCATTAGAGGTGTCTAGACAGTCCCTTTGCCTAAATACATATGTGTTTCCCAGGTGACTCAATATTTGAATATACATCATTCAAAATATCACACTTTAATCTTGGCATTGCCCTTTCTCCGAACACGCTTCTGTCAAAACATTCATTATATCTTTTCTTATCCACCCATTTTCCTATGAGCTCTATGTTCTGTTCCCCCGACATTTTGTAGAAAATAAATCAATTTGCTGAATGAAGAGATGAATGAATCATCTTTTAAAAATGCACATGCTCTTAGAAGAGTTGATACTGTTACTAACACCATAATATGAAAGAATATATCAAATATTTTCCAAACTATCTATAGAGTTCATGGGGAAGGGGCTAGTAAAGGGTAAATTAGACCAGAGCTTAAGTACCTGAAGTACTATATAGAAGCATGAAAATGAATTAAGGCCATACACCATTGCACTCAACTCATGAGTAACTTGGCATGTTTTACTGGACTCAGATGAGATAAATCACTTTTAAAGTATCAGAAAGCATACTGACACTTATGAGAAAAGTATTATTTTAGAGTGTATGTAGAAAAGATGAGAACCAATTTGAGATGATTAACTTCCTATCAAAACATGTTTGCCATTCTGTAGAGCTGTGTTTTATTTGTACTTGTTTTACTGATTAAAGAATTACAGATAGCTTCAGGAGAAGTTGGTGGTATCTCAACTTGATTAATAGTTCTTGATTAGTTAGTCACATATACTTTTTAGTTAATTGCCATGTCAAATAACAGTCAAATATAATTATCCCTGCTACATTTTTAAGGATAAATTTTTAAGAAATTATGAATCATATAATTAAATTTTTATTAAAATATTGCTTATGTGAACACATTATAATTTAATGTTTAAGGTAGCAACTAAAATATAAATTGGACAATCTTTGCCAGATAGATTTTTCCATTCAGTATGTAGTTTATTTTACTTGTCATTAATTCAAAGTAATCAGCAGGCACTTGGAGATGTGTGTGAAGACATTTGGATATTTTGCAAATAATTCAGAGGACTTGCATGAAAAAAATGTCCAAAAAATGTCTGAAAATTATACTCATACTTATTGCGATGAGTGCTTTGGAAAATCTATGGGAAAGGATTATTTGCAGGATTAAGAAAAAAGAATTGAAATACTGCATTATGTGATCTATGTTCCTGATTGTTTATGACTAATAAATATTGCTGTTTGTTAAATGTGCCATTTTAAAAATACAAATATACGTTTAGCTCATATTAACCAAAAATAGATCTACATTTTGGATATACTAGAGATCTCTGAAAAAGTTATTCTGGGTGAAAGTTATCTTGCACACAATGTCTATATCCAAATGATATGAACAGAAAATGTTCAGTCAAAAAAACGAGCTTTTTCTTGTTGTTTTGGTCTAAATATTACTAAGTAATCAGCTATACAAAATCCAAACTAATCTGCCACGCTATATTCACTCACTGCATTTATCTGAACTCCAGGAGATAGAAGAAAGTAGAATATGGAATTATTTACTATGTTTTTATGTTATTTAAGCATTAAATGGTGAAGTGAAATATACCTGAGACTGTGCAAAGGCCAAATATTAATATAAAAGCATGACAAATGAACTGGTTCTATTAAAATTTCATTTTAAAAAATGAGATAACTTGACCTCCTCTCGAATTGTAATTAATGTCGAAAGAAATGGAAAATACAATTACAAACAAATATTGAGTTATTTAAACAAACAGATGTATACACATCTCTTTAAGCATATTTAGATGAATTAAATCCAAACTTAGAAATACAGACACTGAAGAACAACCTGAATTAATATTTTCTACACTTTAAAATATACATTGTTACCCAGAGGAATATGGTAAAACTAATGCTTGATTACACTTTATTTGCTCCCTCCAAAATGTGCCTACTTTTCAACTACATAAAAATTTAAAACAAGTACTTTCACCTCATTGTTGCATATTTTAAAAGTAAATATTTTAATGTAATTGAGCATTTAACTTCCATTTAACCTTAACTAGTCCCTTTTTAAAAGCATTTAAAAATATTTTCAACTGTTTTTGAATTCTTGTACCCCAGTGATATTGATTTCTTTATGTTTCTCAAAGTGCTCTGTATTTTGTAGATTTCAATGATGTTTTGAAGGTTGTTGGAATTACTCTAACATATCCTAAAGCCAGACTTGGAAATCAACATTCACCAGGGCTAAGAAATATCCATGAGGAATAATAGAGTAAACTATAGGTTGGTTCCAAGAAGAACTGTGTTTTTTATGAGTGATATATTAAAAATTTTCTCTGAAACTGTTTAAAAGCTATATTTAAACTCCCAGAATCTTTAAATAAGATTTCATCATGGCCAGCACCATTGTATTATGAATTCTGAAATGAGCATATGACCTCAAGCGCTATAATTATACAAAATATTTTATAATAAAAGTGAGAAAGGGTTAAAAAACATTCAAAGAAACCTGGCCAGTTACAAGATAGATAATATGTCTTTTAAATATGTTGCTGGCTGATTATCAATATCTATATTCCCAATCTGAAGCAAAGTAAAATTTATAACATTATCATTTTAAATGACAATATAATAAGATTATTGAAAACTTTTAGAATTGCATTTACTTTTCAGTGATTTGCATATACTTTCTCTCATGTTAAAAGATAATGAAAATAGAGTATTTAACCCTTCCCTCAGCTTTGCTGAGGGAATTTTCACTAGTTAAAATCTCTCTTCCTTGTTCATTATTGATCCTTAGTTTTAAAGGAAAGAAGTGATGAAATGTCATATAGTCCTAATACAATTCACTCAATAATCATTGGGAAGGCACTGTGCTAAAATGGAAAGAGCACAAGATTTTGAGCCTTAGGCAATGTATTTAAAAATCCTGTTTCAGTCACTTAATTAGTTGTGTGACCTTACACATTTCTATAACCTCTTCATTTTCAGTTTCCTCATCTGTTACAATAAAAAAATTACCTACTTTATAGGGTTGCAATAATAGTTAAATAAAATATCACATGAAATATAGCAGACCATGCATTTGGCACATAGTTGGTTCTTAATAAATGTTATTAACCTTTTATTGAGGGGGGTCAAACTGTATGTTGAGTATTGTATCATGCAACACACTCAAACACACATGCCTCTCTCTCTCTCTATTTTTATATATATATAATACTTAAAATTTATTTATTTTGCCCATGCATAAATACATGCTTATAAATTTGTAGAAAATACTATTCACATAAAAAACATTAAACCTTTAAAGATAAAAATCACTTGGCCATAACTACTGTTAAAATGTTGGTGTGACACTGTGATTTATTTCGATTGTTTTTTAAGTGTTAGAATATGATGGGTTTTTTGGTTTGGTTTTAAAACAATTGGATCATAAATAGTTGATGTCTTCAATTTTTTAACTTAATATTATACCATTACCTCTTCCACTGTTTTTAACTATTTTTTAAAATTTTATTTTTAGCGGCTTTATTCCACTGTATGCCCTCCATTATATTTTATATGTTTTAAATTATATTCCCTTTGAATAAATTAACACATGAAATCATATATTCATTGAAGTGTTATCACCATATATTATGCTATTTTTACATGCTCCACCATTAGTTTAACTCTAAAAGTAAGCATTTAAGTTTTGCAAAAACTGAAATGTATCAGTGAACTTAAATTTACATAGCTTGTTTTTTTAAATGATGTAGTTTAAATTTTACTACATACAATAAAAATTGAAATGCACATGTATATTCTTATGTGTATATCTTACTAGAAAAACTTAGTTAAAGGTTATCATTGCTATATTTTGCAAATACATTAATTCATATTGTATGATATACAATTATAAATGGTATATGAAGAGTGAAAAAAATGTATTGTGTAACACGAATCACTTGACTGTGTTAGTCTATTGATTAACAGCTTATACTCCCCTGAGAATGGTATTTCTGAAAATCTAAATTACTCACTGTCAGTCAAGTTACTCCTTGTAGGTCACATTATAAAACTACAATTCTTCACTGTATACAGAAGTAATTCAGTGACTTTATTGAGCATTATAACCTCATGGTTATCAGGGAGGGGAAGACTTTTAAAATGTAATCAAGTTCAATATTGGGAAATCTGCAGATTTTCATTTCATTTTTCTCCATTTTCTAATCACTTCTAAAACAGAGTACTCTAACATTACATTTTCATCTTCCAACTCTCAAACAGTCCAGTTGGTGGGAAGCTCTGTTCATAGCCATGATAAATTATTCCTTGTCAGAATCTACATCTATCTTTTCAAGTTGATCGTTTTTGATGAATATATTCTGCTAACGTGAACTTCAATGAAAGCAGTAGGCTATAATGAATTAACTATAGAATATAAATGGCCTTTTCTTGGGAAAGTAGATTAGAAAATACATAAGAGCAGAGAACAAATGATAAACAGGTAGATATTTCAGAATTCTTACAAGATATCTTTGTTTAATCTGCATGTATTCATTGAATAGTAAAGAATATCTTTGGCAAATTTTCAGAACTTATGTAAATTACCTAAATTTTTTCAAATTACTGGCAGAGTTAATTTTAAGGTTTTATAAAACCAGAACTCATCTTTACTTTTATTCCCAGGCACATATAGTGTGTGAAACACGGAATGAGTGTGATTAGCTCCCATTTACTCCCAGGACTGTCTTTCCAGAAGGAGTTTAATCAGATGCTTACAGTTTCCATTTACATATTATAAGGAGCAATATGTGGCTGCTCTGTTTAGTGTTATGGCCAGAATACACAAACCTTGTTATTATTCTGCATCAAATATTTAATGACTATTGTCTAGAGTCTCTTGGACTACAACTCAAAATCTTATGAAAAGAAAGCAATTTGTGTTCTTAATTAACTATTAGGCATTATAAATATTGTTGACTTATGAAAAGCCTTAGATATAAGAACTGTCATGATGGGTCACAACAATGATTATTCTAGAAGAAAAATGGCATTATATATGATCTGGTAGTTTCATTTGGTTTAAGCTAGGTTTTAATAGGAATCCCTACTGAGAAATTATCTGTATTCATTGAAGGCTTAAACTCTTATCCACCACTACCAACTACTCTATGTTCTAAGTGTCTCTCTATCACTAGGCTCAGCAGAAATGGAGTAATGGCAAATGTGCGATGGGACCAATGTAAATATGTTGGTTTGAAAAATATATATTTGGAAACCATGATTCAAGCAAATGAACAATGAAATAAAATTCTCAGTTAAATTGTATTTGATATGTGAAAAAAATAGCTAAATTAAGACTTCAAATTAATCTTGATTATGCAGTATAAATAAAATTTAGAGTTAATATGTAAATAAGTCTTTGAAATTCGATTTAAAAAGTCATCCTCAACATTCTAATGGAGATAAGTAGATTACTGTCCCTGTGTACCAGCAGTAGAAATAAAGCTTAAAAACTAATTCTTCTCACTGTTAGACTTCTTATTGCAAATTATAAATCAGAAATTGCAATATTCTTTGATTTTTATGAGAGCTGAGAGCAGTTTTTGGTTTGTTTTTTTTTTTAATGGAGGTACTGGGGATTGAACCCAGGACCTCATGCATGCTAAGCATGCGCTCTACCACTGACCTTAGAGCAGTCCTTAATAAGCACCTGTTGTATAACAGACCCGTGCAGCAGAGAACTATCAAGTACAGCTGATAATTGGCTGATTGTGGCTTATGTTCTAAAGTGAGGAAAAGGAAATGATAAACTGCTTGACGGTCTATATTCTGACTACCAACCTCAAGGCTGGCTGAATTTTATGAATTTATGTCTAAAACGTAGGAATGCTTTCCTTTTTTCAGCGATTTAAATAGTATTACTATTTTATGTGTATCTTAATTATGTAATCTCTTATCAACAAGTTAAAAGTAAATTAGGAAAGGAGAATGCAACTTGTCAAAAGAAAGTTTAGGAATGAAGAGAATGAATTCACATTATTTTCCATAAAGAATCAGAACACAACCTGTTATGCACTTCTGAAACATTGTATTTTAATGTGAATCCTAAAAATCATTCTACCTTTTAAATGTGAATATTAATGCTTTGTAATATAGAGATTATAGCTCATTGCATGTTGTGCTCTTTGCTCCACAAGAGCTAAGGGTAATTAGAAAAATGAGTTGGGAGTAATGAGAATAGACTTCTAGGTCTGTCTCTATTGCTAACTAGCTCTATGACTTTTGGCAGTTCACTTAACTTTGCTTTGCCTTGGTTTCCTACTCTGCAATAAGACTACATGATTTCTAAGGTATCTTCAGTTCTTTACAAAAGAAAGCAAACCATCATTCCATTTAAGGAATTGGGGTTGGAAGAAAGGGAATTGACCTTTATTGAACAATCTGTAATAAAATAAAACAACACAGAAAAAGAGTAATTATTCAGTCTCACTCCCTCCATAGTGTTGACTGAAATAAATGCACAGCCTAAAAGTTGAGAGTTTTTTTATTTGGCGGGAGGACTTGAGCCAGGACTGAGTCCTCTCAGATCGCTCTGAGGGACTGCTCCGAAGAGGTAGGGGAGGAGCTAGGATATATAGGAGCTTTATAACAAAGACCAGGTAGTTGGAACATTAAAAGATTGCTTGCTCACTGAAGAAAACCAGGCATCTCAAGTTAAAGAGTTTACTGCTTTTCTATGTATGGGAGGAAGCAAACATTTGGGATCATTGAATTCATTCCTTTGACAAGCACCTAGCCATCTAGGGCCAGTATCCTGTCCTTTCTTATTCTGAGTCCCCTCAGGGTGCACCATTGTGAGTGGCTGCAGAGGCTGGGCTGCAGGCTTGTCTTCACTGGGGGGTGGCCGGCAGGGGCTGATGACTTGATGGTTTCAGCATTCTTTGTTTACTGATACGGTTCATAGTATTTTTCGTTCACAATAGGGTCTACTAAAAATTGACATGGTCATCCTTGAGGTCTGGAAGTGTATTCATTTAACATATAGTGAACCACATGCCACATTTATGATATGATGGTGTTACAAATTTATACCACAATCCAGTTGAAAAGGAACTGAAGTTTTTATTCATGTTTGTTAAGAAGTCAAGACATTTTCATCAAAATCCTCTCAACAAATTCAGTTACATAGACAGCACCATATCTATTTCACACATTCCCATTTCATCTTTAAATTTTGAAAATTCTTGGAAATAATGGCAATTGAGGTAATAAGAGAATAAGATAGTTTTTAGGATTCTAATGTAAAGAAAATTGGGTAGGCTTTCCATGATTGTAAATATGTGCTTAAGAAAAGAATAATAAATAGTCACAAGAATGCAAATTCGTCCTCTTTTATGCAGATTATCTTAGTTAAAATTGAGCACTCCATATTCTAAAAGAAAAACTACAGTTTAATGCATGTTCATACAAAGTAAGGTAGTTTTTAATGCTGTTAGGTGTAATTTGTGTGCCCCATTTAAGACTTTGAATGTCTCTTCCTGATATAATTATATATTTAGAATGCATAAATCCTTTCCCATACTGCAAATACAGTGCATTCCATACCAACTTTGTAGGGTAGGAATAACTTCTAAATTATTTGCATCATAATATGGAGAGTGAAGGTAAAGAGGTTTCTATTTTCTTTGGAAAAAAGCTTCACTTTTAAGAGCTAAAAGCATTCTTGTCACACCCTAAGAAGTAAATTTTCAAGGCTATTAACTGTCCTGTTATGTTCAAAATGGAGAGGCTGCTTTTTTTGTTAAATTCAATACTGAAAGTTTAAGTGAAATTAGTGAATGGTGGCTGATCTGACTACTTTGCCTCCAAGTTATTTTGGAGAGAAATAGTTACATTCTCTTTATATAGAAGGTTTTCACTATGACTATTTATATTCAATATATCATGACCAATAAATGTGAATTGCCTTCATCATGATGTATTAACTCAGCCTCATAATACCCAAGTGCTGAGATAATTAAGGTAGATACATAGGGTTTCATGGAGTAGGGATATGAAAATCCTTAACCAAAATTCAAATTATGCTTTTAAGATCCACTTGTATTTTCCTCAACTCATGGATAGAATATATAGAAGAGAGAAAATCATTAGTTCGTTCTCACAAATTATTGTAGTAAACTCTTCAGTTAATTTTCAATTATTGAAATGTCCTTCAAGTCTTTTAATATCATCACCCATTGCAATTCATTGATTTAGCTGTTCTCTCCCATATCTGTTGCCGAAAGATCCGCCCCTGTCCCTGAGGAGCCAAATAACCCAAAGACAAGGTCTTGGAGCTTAGAAGAAAAGAGGCAATTTTATTGCTTTGCCAGGCAAAGGGGGCAAGCTAGTGCCTTCAAAACTGTGAAGCCACAGTTGGGAATGGGGCAGGGTGATTATGTAGCCATAGCTCAAACAATAAAGCATGGATAACAATCAACAGAATCATTTTCTCATCAGAAGATTTAGAATGGCGTCACAATGCCTCCAGGCGACCAATTCTATAGAGGCTAGTGGTTAGATCTCTTTCCATCTCTTTATCTTATAAGCACCCAAGGTGTGGTCTTCTTGGTAATTCAGGCTATTTTGTAAGGTTAAAGTCTGTGACCTTCTCCCTGGAGATCAATTCAGAGACCAAGCTTGATTATAGCTTTTGATTCCTGGAATAAAGTAGAAACAGTAAGATCAATAGCTTTAGTTTTAACAATGGGCCTGGGGCTGTAAGTAGCAACCAGTCAGTCAGGTCACTTGACTGTTTTAAGGGCAAACATAAGAATAAGCGATCTGTTAGCCTAAGTGCAGCCATTTTATTAATCCTCCTTCATATCCAGTGCATAGGCATGAAATGATTAGATTTACAAACTACTGAGGTAAATAGTTCTTTTTTTTTTAACATTTTTTATTGATTTATAATCATTTTACAATGTTGTGTCAAATTCCAGTGTTCAGCACAATTTTTCAGTTATTCATGGACATATACACACTCATTGTCACATTTTTTTCTCTGTGAGTTATCATAACATTTTGTGTATATTTCCCTGTGCTATACAGTGTAGTCTATTCTACAATTTTGAAATCCCAGTCTATCCCTTCCCACCCTCCACCCCCCTTATTTCAGTGACTGCTTATAAATTTACAAAAGTTTATCCTTTTGACAGCTAGTTTTTTAATATTAGATTCCCTGATAGGCAGATTTCTATATTTTAATATTATTATAAATTATCCAGTATTTGGTTTAATAGTTATTGCTCTTACCTCTCAGAAGTTTAGTTGAGCCAGCCAACATGAATATTTACCTCAAAACTGGGAAAATATTAGGGAAAATGTCTTCAAGTGTTTGGTAATGGTTTTACTACGAGTGCAAAAGTACATTTCTTTGAGCGCTTTAGATAGTTTAAATATTCCAGAATGTTTAAAATATAAGAAAGGTAGATCTATGATTTTTTTATCAGTTTGTTCTATTTAGCTTGCTACATTACTTTATTTACAAATAATTAAGCATTATATACATCTACCTATATTTCAAGTTGCTCAAATTTGGACATATGCACGTGAAACATAATTTTATAAGAATACATTAGGATATGTAAGAATGTAAATAAATGAATGCATAATTTGAAGATTTCATAGCTAATTTAAATAAACTTATCTATACCACCCTACTTGTATCACAGGCTACATTTTGTTTCTCTTTCATCTTTTAAAATCTATACTTCCACCCTTGCTACCACCAAAACATTTTAACACCTATTGGGGTTTGCTTTTAATTTCTATTTTATAAAGCAAAAAATATATTATAATTTATTGAAAATAAGGTGATGTGCAATAGTGGACATTGTTTACAGCCTTCGTTTTCTTCTTTTACCTTAGGCTATAGTTGCCTTTATAGAATAATATATTATCATAAGTTCATTACTAAAAGTATATGTTACTATTCAGGAAACTGTTGTCTACTATTATGCTTGTGTTGAGTTGACTGAAATGAATGATAATGTTGTACTTCTAGCCTAAAGACAATTGAAATTGTTACCATATTCACTTCATAACTCAACTCCCTCAACAAATACCTATAAACATACTTTCAGAACAAAATTAAGAAATAAGCCCCCTCTGGGTGTTAAGGAACATCTATATGATAAAGAAGCAAAGAAACCCCCAAAGGTAAATTTTATCAGTCTTTCTGGTCTGACTTGATGTGCAGCTATTAATCTTGACATCATTTTAATATATTGTGCCCCTGTGACTCTAAGTATCATGCATTGAGATAAACTAGTTAACTTCCCTGGGAGGAAATTTCATAGATTGCCTGAAAAGCCACACAGTAACTTTTGGTCAATTTCTGCCATTACATATATAAGTGGAATCTCTCTTATACATCTTAGAATGTCAGAAACATTTAATCTCATGCATTTGTTATTGCCCTTTATTTTGTCATATTATAATGTATATTATCGACATCTAGTGTATGCAGTATTTTATATCTGTAGGGCTAAAATATTACCCCTTATAACCGGCAAACTGTGAAGTATTGTGGTGACTATCTTGTGAAAAGTTATTTTTACTTTTCAAAGCCTGATCATAAGGGTGCAACCAACTAACAGTATACCCCAATCCACTTTTCTAATACAGAACATCTAAATTGTTTTTTCAGATATACCGGATATATCATCCCCAAGTAAAATACGTTACTCAGAAACACACTCTTACACTGTTAGATTTGGTAGGGGTCCAGTGAAATCTGGATTATACTATTTAAAATTATTACACATTTGAAATAATTTTCTTTATCAAATAAATTTTCTTTATCAAATTAAGATGACTATAATTCAAAAAATTTTCCTCAGATTGATATGAAAATTGTAATGCTTATATTAGTTCTATTTGTCAGTTTGACTAGGCATTTTCCCTTCATTTAAAATATAAAATTGTTGCTTCAAAGAATGTTTCATTTTATGTTTATACTTTGTGGTACAAATAACTAATAATAAAAATATGCCATTGCCTTTTACCTTTTTTCACTGGATAAGGCATTACCATACATTTTAGGACATTTGTACCTACCTATACCTGTTTATATTCACAGTCTTGTGTAAACAAATGTAATCTATCATTTTGATGATTCACATTTAATTTAGATGAGAATGATCTAAATTTTCTGTGAAAAACAAAGTGTATTTGTTTTCAGATGAAAGGAAGTAATTATTTTATTTGATAATATGTGCAGTTACCATCTAAAATGTATATAAAACAAACTTTAAAAAGCCCATGGCAATAAGATATTAACTACAAGATACAAATTAATTGTGGGCACATATATACATGTATGTAAATGTGTATGTGGATATCTAGTCCATCATTATTTTGAATGATGTGAATAAGAGGCATCGGTGTTACAAATGCTTATATGCTTCATATTAGTTGTGTTTGTATACTTTGGAACATGACTAATGGAACCTAAAAAAATTTTCTAAATTATATAATATACAAAATGTACTCAGTTAAGGGACCTAAAACAGATTTCAATTATATTTCACTAACTCTATGATATTATAAATAATTGGTGGCGAGACTAGCTGGGAATAAACATAGTAGTTGAATATTGAAAACTGCCTTCATTGTATTGCTCCTAGAAGTGTAATATTGTCAGAGAAATTTAGATTTTGAAAATATATTTTTTACATAAGTAAATGGTATGCATCACCACAGAGCTATAATAAACTTTTTAATATGTAATCATTAAAGTATAAGGCATATTTTCAGTATAAATATATATTTTCATATAATATACATATATACATAAAGTATATGTATATTAACTATGTCATAAATTGATTTGATAAAATATTCTAGGTAGTTTTAATAGTGAGTTTCATTTTACAACTTATGAAACCACACAATATCATGAAATGCCTAATTCCAAAATCTGCATATTTCAATTATATAATGATTGCTCTGTGAAATTGACAGATGATCCAAACCTTGGGGAAAATATATTTTGGGTTGAAATTGAAACACTTTAGTGATAAATAGAAAAATATAGACATACTTCATACTTACTGACTTGTTTAGATGCAATTTTACTTATAATTGCTGTGGCAAAAATAAATAATATGGGTACATAGTACCACTTGTGTTTAAAACACATTTTTATTGTACAGTAGTTCAAAAATCTTCCTGCATTTCACGTGATAGAAAATTTAAAATTTGATTTGTCTTTCTTACAAATGTGGGTCCTTGGTCACAGGCAGGGCCAAGTAAGAAAGTGTGATGATCTCAGTATAGATCCATGACTGCCTCCAGCAAGTCTCTCAAATCTTCTCCCTTACTAACTTTGAATTAGTAAAGTAATATTCATAAATTAATAATAATTTATAAGTTCATATTAAGATGACCAGAATAACTGAATATACTTCCTTAAACATCTCTTTTTTAAAACATAAGCTAACGTAGATTGGATCACAAAATGAAAAGCAACAAAGTTACCAAAATTTTTCTATATGGTCTAACCACCATCAGTATCAGAAATATTAGAACCAAATAAATATTAATTACTCAATATGTCTTTGCCAAAATGATATAATATATTCTCTGAAAAAATGAACAGAATTTTCCTGAGAATAGGGAAGGGGGCTGGTCCAATTTAATAAGTTAAAAAAAAGAGAGTGTCAGGACCTGGGATTTAAATATTAAGACGATAAATCTCCTTCTCCACAAAGTGTATGGTTTATAATGTTAGTATGTGTATAAGAAATATATCATAAGCTTATCCTTTAAAATCTTTACCTGCTATGCACACACAGGAGTTATTTTCAGTTATCTTTCTAACATATGATTGAAAGAAAATAAATTACCATTGTTGTTTCTGGTTATTGTGCTCTTACAGAAAACTCATGGATAAATTAGAGCCTCGTATCTAGAATAGGACTGCCAGATAAAATCCAGGATGTCCAGATAAATTTGGATTTCAGATAAACAACATTTTTTAAGTATAAGTACGCCTAAATATTGCATGAGGCATATTTACACTAACAAATTACTTGTAGTTTATATGAAATTCAAATTTTCCTGGGCATCTTGTAGTTTTATTTGTCAAATCTGGCAACCCTAGTTAAGAAGTACTCTTTAAAATCCTTTGGGTTGAATCTAAGAACATGATCTTGGAATGCTTTCTGTTAACTATTATATTTGTATTAACTACAGTAACATTATAATGTTTTTCTTGTAATGTGCCTGCAGGATGTAATAGCATGATTATTATTGAGTCACTGCTCAGTCTGCCTGGAAAAGTGATAAAGAGAAAAATATAGACACTTTAAATATTTGATTTAAATTATAAATTAATTAATATCTTTCAAATTTTCTTTATCTAATTATCAGGACAGTTTTCATCAAATATGTTTCTCTCTGATATCAATTTTGCCTTAGCTTCTGGTGGTAAGAGTAAAGGCCATATCATGGACCTGGTGTGTTGCTGTAGTGAGTAAAGGCAGGTCCATCCTTACAGCTGACCTGCAATTGAATCTCTAGAAAATCTAATGAGTTAACAATAGAATAAGAATAGGAAGTTAATCCTTTCTCCTTTTCTTAGTAAAAGAAAGTTCACGATGGGTATGTAGCAAATTGTACTGAGGTTGTGTATGTATGGATGCACAATAAAATCTATATTTGGGAAGGAGGATACATGTTAATAGTAAGGAAAAACAAATACAGGAAAAAAATGCATTGAAAGAAGTATTCTGCTTAATTCATGAAATGTTAACCTTGTATCCTATTGTAATCAACCAGCCTATATGCAATGCACATGTTTCATCTATTTCTGTGTCCATTTATCAGGGATCGTTTTAGGTCCTTTTCCCTTAATTGATAGAGAACTGCCTCAGGAGACCTTTTCTTCACTTGAGGGTACAATCAACTGTCCAAGGGACTATTCACACTAGCTCACTTCAAATCTCCCTGTATCTATCACTCTCCATTTCTTCACTTATTTCTATCATCTCCAGCCCTCTGTGAATACTGTGCTCTCTCTTCTATGGCCACATGGAATCACATCCTCCCAATCTTTGCGTGTGTGTGCGCGTGCACACATACACGGTCTTTTACTTTGTTAATGCAACCCGTACCGTATTTACCTTCTCTCCCTCTTAAATGGAGTAAATTGGCAATCATTCATAAATTACATACATATATTTGGATCAAATGCATTTTAAGGAATCTCATGTTTCCTCCCATTCTTCAGCCATTTTGTAAGGAAAAAATATGATTAGTCTATTATATTATCACCATTTATTTATCTATATCATTCATTAAAACTTTAGTTTGCGGTGAAGAAAGAGTATTGTTTAAATGAAGACTATATCCATAATTCTCTCTCTGTTTTCTATGATACATACATTTGCCTTTGAAATACTGTACAGAGTAATTCAAATACAAGTTGTCTGCCATGCAAACATCAAAGTTATGGCTCATTAGACTAAACTTGATTCATTGCTTGTCCATCTTACATCTGTACAGACATTCTAATGCCTCCTCATTACAAAACTTCAGATAGCATATTGAATCTATAATATGCCTAATACAACTGGAGCACCACTTGCCATTTCTAAAAGACAATTTGAAAGAAAAATCTTCATGTGACGTTGACAGTAATGATATCTGCACTAATAAAAGCAAGCAATTAGTTTTATCTCTTGACCAATTAAAATATACTTGCATTACTAATTTAAAATTATATAAAGCATTATTTTTTCAATGACCTGCCTCTAAAGTATATGCAAGTCAATATAAGCACAAATCAAAAAGCAAGTACCAGGCATCCTCTGCTTCAAAAAGGAAAAGCAACCATTTCTTTTGCTCTTGCTCAAAGGCAGTTAGCATATTGACACGAGGAACATAAGGAGTTTGACTAATTAAAACTAATTAAAACACAAAACACTGAATAAATGCTCAGATACATAACGTTTGGCTGAGGTAAACCAGAATTCATTGAAAATTGCATTCAAATAATATGTAATACTTAATCCCAAATGGTTAATTCATACCCACCTATCTTACAGAAAATAGTTCATAAACACTGTAACAGGAGTAAGAGTTGCCACCAGAGAAAGTTTTCATGACTTCACTCACATTTGAATCAATTTACTCAAATTACTTTAGAATAAATGTTTTCACATTTGTTTCGTTATATATTTTGACATTTCCAGATTCTAACCCAGAGTAATCTAGAGGTGATCCCAGCAGTGGGAATATCCGGTGTCACCACTGTTTATCCTTACTCTTACCCTATTCAAAGACCATCCTTAGAAGAAATCCTTTCTCTTCTCCAGATCACAAATAGTGAGCAACAATGATAGTAATAGCACATACTTTCTCTGTTGTATATGTTGTGTATATTTTCAATACAAAAATCTATTTTATAAAAATGAAATTATTTAAATAGAATGTCAAAGCAATTTAGATATCTGAGTTTTCTTTCTATGTATATCTTTTAGCAATATTTCATTGTATTGCATATGACAGACTTAGGATTTGTTTGTTTTCTTTAATAGGCAGAAATGGTACTTTTTGCGTATCTTTGAATATATTTTTTTCTTGTACTTCCTACTCTTTATGTCAAAGATACCAATATTGTAGATTGTGTTGAAAGGCATATTGAAATGGCGTATTTTAAAAATTATCAATTACATTTTAAAATATCAATTAATCGATTATATATCTCTTTACTCACTAACATTAGCTCTTGCTTTTGCAAAATATAGTTCTTGAATAAGTAACAAATACCGAATTTATAAACAAATATTTCCCCTCCCAAATCACTAAAATATCATGAATGATTTTATGTCAATAGTCACTTATGAGTTTCTGAAATAACATGTGTTAACATGTTTACGGTAATAGTCTTTGCTAATAAATAAACTGGACAGCATTTATTATTAATTATTCAATATTCTAAAATAACTCATTATTTGAAGAACCTAACGTGCTTGCAAGAAACTCCCAGAATTTATAATAGGGCAAGTTTATAATGGTAGCATTGCTAATTTTTAAATGGAGAGAATAATTTCTATTTTTTGTAAGATACATTCCAAAAAAGGGTTAAAACAGAAGTGTGAAGATTTTGCCAAATGAGTTCTTGCACAAGGCAGCTGTGTCCCAGTTTTCCCAGTCTAAATAAACACAGGCTTCTTGCTTTATAGAATAGCAATAGTTATCACCAAACCCACTTCATTAGCACAAATGGGTGAAAATCAGTGGATGAACGGCACTGGCTACATTTACTGGGCATTAATAATTCTGTATGGGTTTTTCATAGTGTCTATGGCCATAGACCAAAAGGCACTTTTTCCACCTTCCAAAAGGAGAATCTATAAGTCTGATAGATTCTTCATTAAACTAAAAAAATTAAAAGTCCTACCAAGGCAATGGCCTTGTTCTGCTTTGGACTGCAGTAGGTACCAAGTTCAGGCTATAAATCAAACTTCCAAGGAATAATAAAACATAATCCTCTAACCCCCTGGAAAAAAAGAAAATGTTTTCCTTTCCGTTTTCAAAAGCCAAATACAAATAATGCTTTTTGGAGTACACTTTGCATCACAACACTCCTAGCATGATAATGTTTTGCACCAAAATGTCATTGCCTCTTCAAGTATGTGTACACTATTTCAATAATATGATAAAATACAAAAGAATAAAGTAACTAACAGTTTGGTATTTATATGCATTCTGTCTTACTTCTGGATAGATCTGGGTGTTTAAAATATTTTACAGTCACATGATACAGAATATGTCACAGAATTTGGAAATGAAAGATATCACAGATTATTTTATTAAAGTATATTGATTTACATTAACAAATCAGTTTTAATTCATTCAAAGTATTGCAGATAGATATGAAGTAAAATGTATTCAGTGATATTATCCATGGGATTATTTTTGATTGCTGTGATAATTCAGAGGATTTTCTTCTTACACCAGACCTGAACTGCTATTTTCACCAAATACTACTTTTAAAGGGAAAAGGAAGACATTTCTTACTGGGTATTATTAACTGAACCAGTGTAAGGTTGTTTTCATCATCATTTTGCTGAGGTCCCAAAAACCTGATAATATAAAAACTACCACCCTTGTTGATTAATCAGAAATGCTATAGCAAATGAAAGTCACTTCTCGTTGTTTGATGGTGGTTGATATCATGAGCCATGTGTTCAAGTATGTGCAGTGTTTTGAAATATGAAAAATGTCTGTGTAATTATAGACAGTTTGCTTCATTGTGTGAGAATTTTGCTTCTTTTAGCTTCTTTTATCAGTTTACTCTAAATGCAATCCTAGATTGTTAATATTGAAAATTTGCTTAACTTAAAACCTGCTCTTTGTTAAGCTAGGTAACTTATTTTAGACTTTAAGTTATATAGGAATAAAACTCTGAGGAGACTAAAAATTGAAACTAAAATATAATTTTGAAACTGTGGATTGATTAAAAGTTTGGCATAGAATAAATAATGTATTAACATAAAGTATAGCTATATTTGTAGCTATAAGGTAGCCAACTCTAATGATATTTTCATAGTAAGCTTTCCAGCACCACCAATTTCCAGATGTTTGCTTACTCATGTATGTCTGAAATTATTTCCTTGGTGATGGTCACTTTGCTCAATGAGTTTCCAACAAATCTCTGTGGATATTGGAGAGATGTCAGATGAAAACAGAATCACTCTTCTTATGATTCTTGTCTCTAGCATATCCTTTTGCTACTCTGGCAAGTTCTCTTACATGAATAGATTGAAGCTATCAATTTGCAACAGATTATTTTCAAAAATATAGGTGAAACTTTAAGTCACACAAAACTCTAAATAAAAAGTGAAAATCTGGACTGAATGTTTCAAATACCTTTGCTACGCATTTGGACCACATTAAACCAAACTCTTTACTATCAACCCATTAGGCAAGCCATAAATTTCCCAGTTACTAGCTTGGGAAGATCAAATGATGAACAATTCAGGTCAATAAATTCTTTTTCGCTGAAATAAATGTATCAATTACAATCTGATATTCCCCTAAAACATTTCAGTTATGCAGTTGGGAAACTACTGAAAGAGCAAGAGAAAGAAAGATCAAAGCAAATTTACAACAATATCTTATTCTTTTTCATGAGAGTTCAGCTTTGAACTATAATCAAATGATCAGTATAAGACCTCTATCATGTGAAATTTGCTATCAGAGATTAACAAATACATTAAATGGAACAGTTTGACTGGAGATTTCTGTATAATGAACATTCAATTTAGTTTTGGAATAGCACTAAGGAAAATGTCTATAAAATATGCATTTGTCCTCAAATTGATAAAGGTTAGAGAATGATAGGGAGCATCACCAGGGCACATTTAATCACATCTATGAACTTGTTATCTGAATTTTGAAAGACTAGAATTTGTTCCTCTATTTCTTGAAACACATATATCAGCCAATTAAATAAATATGAGTTAATAGATAGTTCTCAAAAGCAATTTAAAGGTCAAATAAGTGTAAGCATTTAGAATGAAGGAAAAGATTATCCAAATGAATTTATTTAACTTCATAAGAGTATATTTTCTGTCTGAGACAAAACAGTGATTTTCATTTCATTGTGCTAAAAATATATTTCAATATACTGTCATTTTTCCTCACTCCTTCTCAACAACTGCAGATGGTAACAGTCCTCTTGTAAGTACTTTCCAAAGAGAGATATTGTCTTTTCTGCAATATATTCTTTGTAGATAGGTATTTTTATTACTCTGCTGTATATTCCATTTTCCTGGTATACGCAATTGGTGTGTATATTGGCAGAACTTTTGGCGATCACTTGAATCATAACTTTAGTTCAAGTTGCCTTTTCAATGTGATAAAATGGTCAACAATATGACTACATCATATTTTCCCTATAGAAGACTATTTTGGAACTATGTGAGGATACTATATTTCCCTAGGAAAAATATTCATTCCTTCAAAGTTAAATATTATTAATGAGTTACAGAAGCCCTCAGAGAATGTTAGTTTAAGTGTAATTAATTTGAACTCCACTAATTTGCAATGCATATTATTTTGAATTTGCTCTGAGTTAATCTGCACTTTTACTATCTATTTGGGAAACTGTTAAGCTAATTAAATGGTATCAATAATATTAAGGGCAACTACATAAGTCTACTGAAGAAAATGTGCAAAGAGAAATCATGATAAAGATAGTGACTACACTATTATCAGACTTATTTAAATTTTAAAAAACTTTAAAATAAAAATGTTACTACAGATAAAGAGGGACAGCAGTACTCAGAATCAAGTAGACCTAACACTCCTTCCAATGAGAACAGAATACATATTCTCCTCAAGAGCATATGCAGCTTTCTACAGGGTAGAATATACGCTAGGCCATAAAGCAAGCCTCAGTAAATTGAAAGAATTGTATTCATACAGGGTATATTCTCTGACCACAATGGAAAGAAATTAGAAATAAATTAACAGAAAGAAATTTGGAAAATTAACAAGTACGGGAAAATAAAACCACACACATAAATAATCAATTGGTCAAAGAAGAAATCACAAGAGAAATGAAAAACTACTTTAATGGTGAAATACTCTGTTTTCCTTAAGATTAGGAACAAGATACAGGATACCTGCTTTCACCGCTGCTATTAAACATTATGCTGGAGGTTTTAGCCAGAACAATTAGACAAGAAAAACATAAGAAAAATTTTCGTATTGCAAAGAAAGAAGCAAAACTACCTGTATACACAGATAATATGATTTTGTATATAGAAAATCTTAAGAAACCCACTAAAAACCTATTAAAACTAATAATCAAGCTCAGCAGTGTTACAGGCTTTAAGAGCAATACATAAAAATCAAGCATATTTCTGTAGTTTAGCAATAAACATTCCAAAAAATAAATTTAAAAAAAATTCCATTTGCAATGAAATAAAATGGAATAAAATACTAGGAGCAAATTCAACAAAAGAAGCACAAGGCTTGTATTCTGAAAAATCTGAAATAACTATTTAAAGAAAGTAAAGATATAAATGAGTGGAAAGACATCTTATGTTCAAAGATTGGAAGACTTAATACTGTTGAAGTATAATACTTCATAAATTCACCTTCAGATTCAACACAATTCCTATCAAAATCTGTAGAATCCAAGCTGAATTTTTGCAGGAAGTGATTAGAGGAATTGGAATCTTCATGTATTTCTGGTGCTAATGTAAAATTGTGCAGCCAATTTGGAGAACAGTTTGGCAAGTCCTCAAAAGTTAAACATAGTGTTGCCATATGACTCAGCAACTGCATACATAGGTACATTCCCAAGAGAAATGAATAACTGTGTCTACACAAAAACTTTTACAAAATGTTCATAACAGCATTACTCATGACAGCCAAAAAAGAGAAACAACCCAAATGTCCATCAACAGATGAATGGATAAATAAAATATGGTATAATCTTGAACAATAAAAAAAAGAATTGGAGTACTGATACATGCTACAACATGGATGACCCTTAAAAACATGATGCTAAAGGCAACAGGCCAGTCACAAAAGACTCCATTTAAAGGATTCCATTTCTATTACATGTCTACAATAGGCAAATCTGTAGACGCTAAAGGTAGATTAATGGTTGCTTAGAACTGTGGAGTTTGGCCAGTGACTGCTAATGGGTACCAGCTTTCTTTCGGAGTGATAAGGATGTCCCAAAATTGATTGTTACGATAGTTGCACAACTCTGTGAATATATTAAAAAACTATTGAATTATTCACCTTAAATGCATGAATTTTATGGTATGTGAATTTTATCTCAACAAAGCTGTTAAAAAAGGAATGTCTATAAATCATATCTTTCAGTGAAAATGACTATCTATATTCTCCTCATAATGAGGCAAATAACTCAACATTGAAATTGTGACATATTCTTTTGTTGTAAAATTTAAGGCTGCCGATCAGTTGGTTTTCTGATGGCAGAGAAATTAAATTTTGTTTTAAAGTATAGTTATGTGTGTGTTCATATTATTTCCATCATGCTTTTATGACTTAATATCACCCAAAATACATGAAACTCTACCTTCCCAAATATTTCTCTAATATAAATGTGCAAAAATATAGAATATTTTAAATGTTAATCTCATAGGAACATTTTTAAAGTGACTTCTCAGGAAGAAAAATAAATAGTTACCTAATGGAGAAAATTAGTCTTAATGAGAGTCACTTCTGATATATCCTATTCTTTGGTTTTAAGTGTGATAGGGTATCAGCAATACCTAGATTCTATATCCTGCTGAGGATTTATAGGGACATGAATTTCTATTTTTAACTTTTAGGATTGTTATGTCTTCTCAGAGAAATGATCTTTTTTAAATCATGATGTAATATCATTCATTATAGCTAATAACATTCCTTGCTCTAAAGTCAACTTTTCTATTGATACAGCTACTCTATCGTTACTTCGCCAGTCTTTGTAGAGTGTACTTACTGATATTTGATACCTATTGGCATTTGAAAACTTTACATAAACCTCATAAAGGAGCTTTAAAAAGTACTATACTTTAAAGCTAAGTAGTTTGGATCTGTAATTTCTTATGCTGCTAACCTCTGATTTGTCATGCTTTCAGAAAATGAGGAATAGAGAAATCAATTGTCTTCGAGATAATTATAGCTATATTTTTGAAACGAGAAGGCATATCTTAGAGTTCAATAAACTATGTTTCCAAATTAACCTAACTTATTCTTAGATTTATGCTCAGATTAATTAATTAGATTCTTATCCAAATGGTTAGCTATAATTGGTTAGTTCATCACATGTGTCTGTGACTGGTTTTTCCGTTCATTTCACTCATGTCCTCTCTTCGTGTTAGGAGCCATATTTCAACTGACTTGTGTGTGCAGATCAATGACTGTAGTTTCCATTTACAGTCACAAACACAATTTAAAATATCTGCATTTGAGACACTAGGCCAAAGTTTCCTAATTATAAAAATGAAATGCCATCCACCCACTCCCAATTATTTATGTTACTGGAGAAATTATTTCTTGACAAATCAAGTACCAGTTGTGAAAATATTGGAAATCTCTGATGCATTTAGACAGATTATTCAATGTTCCTGTAACAACATGATTTATTTTAAGTAGCCAATCAAAAGATGCCTTTGCAATATAAATTGTATCTTTTGCTTCCCACCCGAACAGCTGCAGAAATAACTGTTCAACCAACTGTGGAAGAGGCCTCTGACAACTGCACTCAAGAATGTCTCATCTTGGGCCACTCTGATGCCTGCTGGATGCCAGCTTCTCTGACCCCTCCCAGCCCTTCACAGGCCCAGGCCTCCGCTCTCTGCCACAGCCCGCCACTGACGCAGACCTCTCTTCGCCGGCGCAATCCTTCGGTGACACAGACCGTTGCTCTGTGCCACAGCCCTCCTGTGACCCAGGCTATCGCCCTGTGCCATAGCCCTCCACCAGCACAGACCTCTGCTCTCCACCACAGTCCACCTCTAGCACAGGCTACTGCTCTTCGCCACAGCCCTCCCCTGGCACAGGCCGCCGCCCTCCATCGCGGCCCTGCACAACCACCAATGGGCTTGCAGCAAAGTTGGGGGCAAGGTGGTGGACCTGATGGACTGCTTGCTCTTGATCAGGGAGGGCAAGGTAGTACAAGATCTCAGTTTTACACCATGTCTGAAAGACTTCATCCTAGTGATGACTCAATTAAAGTCATTCCCTTGACCACCTTCACTCCAGGCCAACAGGCTAGACCCTCTAGGGATGATTCCCCCATTATGGAAGAACATCCCTTATAAAGCTAAACCGGCTCCTTCACGTTTTCCAACCAGATGTATATAATCACAGTTTAAGATCCAATTTCAGTGAATACTTCAAATTGTTAGGTTTGTAAATAGCTGTGTAAATAGAAACAGATACCAGAATCAAGTCTAGAGCTAGACCCTTAGTCAAAACTTAAAAATGAATTCACAATTTGATTAATTCAGAATGTGTATTTAAAAAGAAAAGAAATTGAAAAAAAGTCACACCCCTTTGTACAGAAAGGCTTATCATGACAGATATGAATATATAGTATATATTATTTCTGATGCACTGTAATTTTTCATTTATTTTTACCAACATGTGCAATATTACTGATTTTTTTCCATTCTCATTTTTGTGGACCCAGTACGTAGCTAATGGAAAGCTAGCAAATATCTGATTTTCCAGGAGTATTTTTATTCTATCTAAACTTTTGCTTAGACAACATTAGAAGATACAAGTATGTTAGCATTTTTGTTTGTCTTTGTGTTTGATATTTGTTTGTTGTTTGTCTCTACTTTTCTGTTACTAATTTTTCTACAAAAATGCACAGTAGGGAGTGTAAATATCTGTGATATTTTTGGTCCCTGTTTTTTTATGTTTTCTACCTTTATTTTAAGAATATATTGTGGATATAATTTGTATATACATTTTCAGTAAAGATATATAAAAACTGTACAGATTTATGTCTATAACCTATTTCTCTACTCTTTAGTAGAGTTCGAGACACTAAAGTGCAATAACTGTGCCCAAATTAGGCAATTATTTGCTAAAAAGGGCCTCTTTCTTTGTTTTTTGTTAAATTTACCTTTGTAGGTTAAAGTGCATCAGAAATCATGTTATTTGTCATCCTAAGCCTATATTCCACTATTAATTGGGTCTTTATGTTCTGAAATCTGTATATAGCAGCCTAGAAAACCACAAAAAAGTGGATGTATTCAACACCTAATTCAAATAAATATAATTGTAGATAAACCCATATGCTAAATCTATGACTAAGGGATTTTTGTCATTCTAGCTCAACCTACTGAAGCAAACCACTGATAACAAGATGAAAGTCAGGAAGGAACTTTTCAAAAGACGCAATTATAAATTTACATCAAATGTGTTACAGTATAGAATTTTAAGGAGATGTGCAGAGGGAGAAATGAGGTTCATGACTGCCTCTTGGGGTGGATAAGAAATACCCCAATAACACACACACACACACGAAAAAAAAAACCCAACGAAATCTCATATATGAAACAAAATATGTCATTCTAAGCAAAGAATACCTGAGTATTCCTAGGGAACATTAGTTTCCTTCTGTTGTTTGTTCTTTATTTTCCTTTTTTTTTTTTTTTTTTTTTGTCCTCTTAACTGGCCGTGATATTCTATGTGCACATTTTATCAAGTTACGGAAACACCATCAACTTAATTTTCCTCCATAGCAAAACTGAGAAAATGTCTTGTTTCAGTATTACACTAAACCAAGAGACAATTGATGTTTTAGTTGGGGTGTTGGGGTGGGGAGTGACTTTCTTCTCGATTAAATTAGATGTAGACTTTGTAATGTGTAACTTGAAGATATGTAATTTATGATTAAACTGTGTGTAAATGTTGTATTATAAACTGTGGTAAATGTATAATTTCATTGCTGAAGGTTTCCACTGAATGTTGAGAAAGCTTCTCTTCATGTGCCCAGCAGATTACGTAGCGTTTGGAGAATATATTGTTCCCATTGTGAAGCTCTTTAAATCATGTCTGATTTGGTGTGTAGAACTTCTTAACTTTTAACTACTAGAGTTTAATTACTGAAATTTCAAATTAATTAGTGTTACTGATTTTTTATTTCTCCTTTGTGTTTGTTAATGTTCAAAGGGATTTGGAGCACAGTGGTATTCCAAATGCATGTGAATCCTGAAGGATTGATGATGTTGGAAAGTTTGTTGAAATATGACAACGTATACATGTTGATATTATTGTTGCTATGGTTGATGATGAAGATTTTAGACCTGGGGAAGATAAAGAAACCCAGAATGACAAAATCAGTGCTTCCAGTAGATTTTAGAACTTTTTTTTTTTCTTTAAAAACTTGCAAAGATAACGTGAGAATTTTTTTTCTTCCATTTTAATTATTTCCATTTTCTTCTCTACATTATTAGTTAAGATCTACACACTCAAAAAGAAATAAATAAAAAAGAAGATAAAACTGAAAGACTATTAAATAATATGTCAGTAGTATGAATAGTTACTATCTGTGTTAATGAAAATCAAAATAGAAACCAAAGTTCAATGTTTGGGATTTTTTTTTTTCTGATAGTGGTGTGATTTATTGTGGTAAGGGTGGCTCTTAAGTCCTCATCTGTAAAAATTTGTGAAGTTTTGATACCTTTCCTAGAGCTATAGGAATGAACAAATATGCTTTTATTGCCCTTTCTAACTCTGATGATATAGTCAGACTTAGATTGTGTTTAGAATTTTAAATGACTGGGCACCCTCTTCTGGGTTTGTACCAGAGAGGCTTTGAATGGAAGCAGGCTCAGGGCAGCCAAAGAGGCAAGGGGTGTGAGCCCAGTAATTCTCCCCTGTGCATTCTCTTCCTAAGCTTCCACTAGGTCTGGCCTTGGCAACTTGTAACTTCCAAGGTTTCAGATCCGATGAGAGCTTTCTCATCACATTGCAAATTCTTTCTTTGAATGGATGGACAGAGCTGTAGATTGACAAAACTCACAGGTGGCTTTTATGATGTGCAAAACATTTAGTCCCAGAACTACAAACAGTCTTATTTTACAATCAATCAACCAAAAATATTTCCCTTGAAAAACTAAGATTTGATTTAGTCAGAAATAAAAACTTTGAATTGAAAGACAAGTATGATAATGATACATTCAGTCAGACTGGTTGTTCTATTTTGTGGCCATGTTCAATTACACGTGATTATTAATTTACTAGTTATAATGTTAATATACCACATTTGTAAGTATGTATTCAAACACTGTATCTTATATGCTAAGTGCATACACATTTTTTCCTTGAACTTTATCTTCAAGTTTTAGCTAATACTGTGTCAGTGTATTAAAAACAAACTTACATATGGTACAAACAATGTAATAAATTTAGAGAGTACATTTTGTGTAGTCTCATTTAATTACTTAACATTTTATTTTTGGTAGTGTAAATTTGGTTAGAAAAAATGGTTGTTAAATGACTAGTGCTATTGTGTATTGGTGACAGTTACGAAGAGCCTCTGCCTTCTCAAACTAATATTTGTCACACACTTTCATTAAAACGGAGAAAAAATAGACTAAAAAAATCACAAATTCTGCAATCCTTAAAATGTAACCATGTCACACGCAAAGAAAATGTTTCACACACTGTCAGTCATGGGAAAATTAAGTTTTACCCACATGTGTGTTTCAGCATTAGTTTTCTTGTGGTTTATAGTAAAGTTGAATGTGCATATATCTCCTATTCCACATTTATGAAATGTCTATTTGTTTAAGCGATTCTGTTTTTACACTCTTCTGATGTATATTTTCCACTGTGGTTATCATTTCTTGTCTTTCTTCTCTCATATTTGTTCCAAACCCAACTTATATTTATTTAGATAAACATTTTTTTCTCGCAATCATTAGACACTATTTTGGCTATTTCCAACTAGCACAACTGTCCTGGAAAACACGAGAGCAAGAGAACTATATTTGAGCAACAACCTTTTTACGCTAACATGCCAATTACCACACCAGAGCAATTTTATGCAGAGGCCTTAAAATATTCATTCATTGTAGCTTTCTTACACTAACCATCCGTGTATTTTCAGTAAATATGATTTTTAAAAGCAGTGCAAGTGGACATCTGTAGAAGTAGCGATGAAAAGGCCACTCAGAAAAATGTGTGTGCACAAATGAAAAAAAATGAAGGCAATTGTTTAGTGATTGTATGTGCTATTTTATGAATAAAATGTGTGAAATTTATGCTATCCCTGCTTAAAATACTTGGAATTTTATGAACTATGTATTTATGTTTGTATTTTGAGAAGATTCCTCCTCTGTGACATCATACAGCATCTGAATGTGAACAGTGTCCCAAAGCAGCTCTCGCCATGCTTTGGAAGTGAGAAGGTTGGTTATTGTACGGCCCAGGATGGCAGTATGTAGTCCAGTGGCAAACGTGTATTAATTGTTCGATATCAGATTCTGTATTGCATGCTTTCTTATTCATTAATAAAGGAATTAATAAAGCTATGAGAAATAACGATACATATTTATTGTGTGTGTTAATGCAAAACTCAAAGGTTTATTTCATTTTAAATTGTTTTTGAAATACACCTTTTTTGGTGATATATTTCAATGAGTTAGATCACTTTTTTTGTTTACTCCAATAGTCCCTTCAATATAATTCTTTGGAATGAACATCATTTCACCCACTTTTCAAAACTGATGAGAAGTATTGTAGCATTTTAGAACACTATTTTTTTGCGTCTTCCATGACAAACTTAAGAGATATTTATTTATTTCCAAACAAGCCCGTGGTCTCATTTAATGTAAAAGCTGCCCAAGAATTTCTCTACACAACCCTTGAGGATCCAAGTGAAGTCAGTTTCTGGAAAACGTTGAGAATATTTGTGGAACAAAATAACTTCACTCCTGGCTTCACTTTCACTTTGGCTAAATGGAGAGAATCCCAGGTCATGGAACCCTCCCTACACAGGATCAGGAAATACTCAATTGCATTTGGCATTTTTATTAGTCCGGAAGTTTGATTAAGAGTTATAGAGCACATAATCTAGGGCTTTTTGTCTTCTTTCTTTTCTCACCTTTCAATAATTGTGATATTAATTTACTCATTCTCAGCAATGATTAGCTGACGAAGGATTACAAACAAACATTGAAATCAAGCAAAAAAGTAATCTCTGGCCAAAGGAGACTGGAATTTTAGAAGAAATACAATATAATGTGTATTAGGTTAATCTGCGTGATTGCTCAGCCTGATTCCAGCCATTTGGAAAAAAAACCATAAAGTGCAGATTAGGAATCACCAGGTTACAGATCAACATTGTCCTAATAACCTTGGTAAGATCTCTAAAAACCTGAAAAAGTGACTATGATGAATGCATACTCTGTGAATTGGGGAAAAAAATGCCCTATTAGAAAAGAATGTTGAAAATCTGTAATATTTCAACAAGTAGAAAAATTAGTGAGCTAATATTTAGTTTGATTAAAACTATTATTGAACTTGGTACTCCTAAAACACAATTGTGAAGTAGGCAAGTAGGTACCGAGTTTAATTTCTGTAATTTGGGTTCCAAATTCCATAGCCATTTCAAGTATCTGAGGAGCTACAGCTGCATAAAGACAGCAGAAATTTAACCTGTGCACAGGCTAAATTCCTTTCTTGTTTATCAAAATATTCTAAAGTTAATTGGGGGAAGACAGAGGTCAAAGACAAAAAAAAAAAACATAAATGGAAGCTTAATCCTGTCAGCAATTTACATAACTCAGGTGTCTAATCGCAGTACATTGCCTTCATAAATATTTTGAAGAATTTTAGATTTACAAATTACAAAGATAATCCAGTTCCCAAATACGCATCTCCCAATCCTATTATTAACATGGCATATTTGATACAATTAATGAGCCAATACTGATACATTATTATCAACTAAAGTCCATAGTTTATTCAGATTTCCTGAGTCTTGCTAATGTCCCTTTTCTGTCCTAGGATCCCATCCAGAATTCTCTGTTACATTTAGTAGTCACATCTCTTCAGGCTCCTCTAGACTGTAACAATTTCCCAGACTTTCCTTGTTAATGATGACCTTGACAGTTTTGAGGAATACTGGTGTGGTATTTTGTAAGCTGTCCTTCAGTTGGGATTTGTCTGGTGTTTTTCTCTTGATTAGACTGGGCTGAAGACCACAGAGGTAAAATGCTAGTTTCATCCCATTTTAGCAGGTGTACCTGATAGTACATCATTTAACCTACACAGTTAGGGTTCTGCATCATCTTACTTTCTGCTTGGGTTTCACTCTTCACCATTGAATCAGAGACCCACAATTTTTCAAGTGTTTGGTGCTCTCAGGCTCAGAACATCCCCTCATTTCCTCCATGGTCTTTAAGTCCATGGGACAATTGAGGGTATGCCCTTTCCCAAATTTTCACTTTTCACAAAGATTATTACCTTAACATTTTGTTTTAATTTTTCAGTTTCTAGTAGGGCAATTTTGACTGATGTTTTAGTAGAAAACAATAAGTGTGTTTCCCTTTCCACATCTACTAAATAAGAAGTGAGTGCTGTGGCGATGTTCCACTAATGATGAATATTTCAAGAATCTTGGCTAAGATAATAAGAAATATATATATTCATATCTGCCCCTCATTCCTGGCACAAAGATCCTAAAACCCTTGTAAATTCCTGAATGATACAAACACTAGGAACACCTTTGCTTTTATATTAGTTCTCTGACCCCAGCTCCTGACACAAGACTCCTGAAATCCTTGTAATTTCCTGAGAGATAAGAATGTCTTTTGTTCTAATGAGGCAATTTTGGCTGGCCTCCTGGGTGAGCTCCACGTACTGATGACTCTGAAATGTTCATCTCTAGCCTGGATCACACTTTTGTATTTAGAGTCTTGTATACCCAAGTACCTGTTGACATATTATCTTGGATATCTGTGAGATAATAGAAAATATATATTGATATTTTGCCCTTGGTTCCTGACACAGAGCTCTTAAAACCCTTGTAATTTCCTTAGTCTTAAGAGCACTAGGAGCATTTTTGTTTTAGTATTTGGTCTTTGACCCTTCTGACATAGAATTCTTAAATCTCTTGGAATTTCTTGGGTGACAGCAGTGTCTTTTGTCCTAATGAGATGACTTGGTGGGCCTCTGGATGGGGGCTGGTCACCAGAGAAACCAAGCCATGATTAGAAGCTTGGAATTTTCAGCTCCATCCCCCCATTCCCTTGAGAAGAGAGAAGGGTTGAAAATGGAGTTAATAATCAACCATGCCCATGTGATAAAGCCTCCATAGAAACCAAAAAAGACTGGGTTTGGAGAGCTTCTGGGTTGGTGAACACGTGGAGGTGCTGGGAAAGTGGTGTGCCTGGAAAAGGGCGTGGAAGCTCTGTGCTCCTTCCCACGTATCTTGCCCTACAGTCTCTTTCATCTGGATATTCATCTGTATCCTTTATCATATCCTTTAATAAACCTGTAAACCTAAGTCAGCGTGTCCACAGGTTCTGTGAGCTGATCTAGCAAATTAATGCGACCGGACAAGGAGGTCAAGGGAACCTCCAACCTGTAGCCAGTCAGTCAGAAGCACAGGTAACAACCTGTGCTTATTACTGGTGTCTAAAGTTGGGGTGGGTGGGCAGTCTTGTAGGATGGAAGGCTGAACCTATGGAATCTGATACTATCTCAGGAGAGATAGTGTCGGAATTGGGTTGAACTGTAGGACACCCAGCTGGTGTCACAGACAACTGCTTGGCCTGGGAAAAAACCTCCACACATTTTGTAACTAGAAGTGAAGTACTCTGTGTGAGTAGGAAAGAAGACACACAGGAAAGACAGACACGGGAGGTGGAGAACTGGGTTTTTCCCTCACTGGTGGAAAACTGAGGCTTTTCCTTTTATAATGGCAAGTAGAAGGAAACATTGAGCATCCAGATACACAGAGAACAAATACAACAATATAGGTAAAGATCCCTTATTTCAGTGGGGGACAAAAATTTGCTGGATTTAAATTGCTTTGCTTGTTTTTGAGTTGTGAAGAAGTGTAGATAAATTGATTATTAGGTGATAGATTGGCGCTTTGAAGCTCAAGTTTATCTACTAGGGGATATTCACTACATAGTGTCAAGGGAGAAATGCTACTGAAGATTTATCTAATGAGAGAAAACTGCTGGCCCTTTTCTTAAGTCTTTTTTTTTTAAAATTTTACACCTAAACCAGTTGGCTCTTTGACACCATCTATCTGGAAGTTACAAAAATTTATGACCAAACAATACACTCAAGGTGGGAGAGGGAAGTGATTTTTCATAAACTAAAGGGAAAAAGTTGCAGCTTTCAATTTAGAATGCTTCTATAAGAACAGTTCAAATTTATGGAGCAAATTACACAGCACTAGCCCAAGGTAAATTTTTTCCACTGCATTCTTTATTCATAGGAAGAGAAAAAAAAATCAATTACTGGATGACACATGTGAGTGCCTTTTAGACACAAAGATGATAATGCGCGTCACTGTATATTTTTCTATGAAAGCATTCATGTGATCAAATGCAATGAAACTAAGAGCCTAAGTCATGCACTGCCCATCTCCAGTACTTCAAGTCATCCTACAATCCTACATCCTATAATATTACAATTCAGTTATATGCCTAGAAGGGAGCATTTCTTTTAAAGGATCAGCCATCGACCCCCTGAATAGTTTCAGTTTACCTTGTAGTGTCCAGTAAGGTGTCAAGAAAGATTCTGGTACACACAAGTCTGTTTCTTACCCAGGAATGACATTGAAAGAAGTTGAACTTTAAACACAAACAGTACAGATACAAAGTACTTACCTGGCCATCCAATCAATTGGAGGAAGTAGCCAGTCATCCTAATATGCTTATCTGCATGCGTCACTGAGCAAGTGGAGAAATCCAGGAAATGGATTATTTATTTAGAAAATCTTATGCTCTGGTTAAAAAAATGTCACACTAGATGTTACAACAAAGTCGATTCCAGGCATTAGGTTTGGTAGATAACCAAGGCAGAGTCCTGAGATTCTGTGATGGTTAATTTTATATGTTAACTTGGGTAAGCCATAGTACCAGATAGTCAAACACTGGTCTACATGTTGTTGTCTGGGTATTTTTCACATGAGAATAACTTTAAGAGAATTTTGGGTAAAGCAGATTACCCTCCATAATGTGAGTGGGCCTCATACAAACAGTTGAAGGCCTTAAGAGAAAAATTCCTGACCTCTCTGTGAGGAAGAAAGAATTCTCTTGGCAGACTGCCTTCAGATTTGTGCTACATCAACTCTTCCCTGGATCTCCAGTCTGTCAGGATACCTCCAGATTTTCGACTTGCCAGCCTCCACAATTGTGTAAGCCAATTCTTTAAAAATCAACCTCTCTGTCTCTCTGTCACTCTCTCTCTATATATATATACATATTTTTTCTATTGGTATTGTTTGCTGTGGAGAACCCTGACTAAAACAGATTTTAATTTAAAAATTATCTAAACTAAGATCTGTCATACAACATCAGGCCCAGTGAAGTGCTGTTCTATCCGGTGTTCAGGTTCTGAGAGGGGTATGTTCTTTTGACGTGTAGGTGGGCTTAGCTAGAATTCTATCTTCCTCCAGTCATTGTTTAGAGGTTAAATTCTAGAATCATACAAATCTAGACCCAAATTCCAGTTCTTCCACTTGAAAGCTAGATTACCATGGGGGGGGGGTGTGATTTTTAACCCTCCTTTTTCTTAATTGTAAAATAGGCTTAGTATTAAGTGTTTTGTGAGGAATCATGGCAATAGATGATTTATGAACTTTGGTTGGAGAAAGGAGGAACTAAGTAATGAAGAAAAATGTGAAAAAATTTTCCTCTGGAGTGATGCTTAGATATAATTCAACTCACTAGGCTATGATCTCTTTCCATTCAATGGGGAAGTGAAATAAAGAAGGAACTAGTCAGACCTGCTCTGTCCTTGGAGAGGGTGCCTCAGCCCTGAGACACTTGAACTGTAACCACCAGATGATCTGAGGTTGCTGTCGCCTGAAGAACACGAGGGCCTCTCATCCCATCGGCCTTGAGGCCATGCTTATGGGCATTTTCAAACCCCTAACTTGATCGTGGCCATCATATTATGACTGAAGTTTTGTACCTACAACATTATTAGTGAGGAAGAAAGCAGTAACAGAAAGAACTCATAGAAAGAAATATTTAGAGAGTGAGCTAGTGAGGCAGAGAAAGAAATAAGAAAGACAGGCTTGAAAGAGAGAATTCATAATTCAGTGGGTATTTAATGAATGCTGATGATGTGGAAAGCACTGTTCCAGGCACAGAAGATACAATGATGAGAAGAAAAACGGTTTCTGCTCTTATGGAGCTTATGAGCTAATGTTATGTAGGGAACTGACAATAAATACGAATACACATACACTTATCAGAGACTAGCTGACTGACAGTGGTAAGTGAGGAAAATCCAACAAAGCAATCTGATAGAGGCTGACTATTTTATCTAGGATGTATATTAATTAAGATACTTTTAGCTCCATATAATAGAAAATTCTGACTCAGATAACTTCAAAATGAGAAATTTCATTGAGTTAACACAATACCGTAAGGCAAAGAAGTTTCAGACACCGTACCTCCAGGCTCCAACTTTGCTTCTCTGTTAATCCCCTTGGTTTACCTACTATTGTTTGTTGGCTTCACCCTCAGGCTAGTAATAAGAAGAATTTGTTGTCACATCTAGACACAGTGACATCCAGAGAAAGAAGAGGAGACATCGTATTTCAAGAATGGGAAAAATCTTTCTCAGGAACTTGCCAGCTGACTATTTTATCAGCCAAAATGAGGTCACCTGCCCCTAACGAAATGCTCACTGTTAAAATAAATGGAGTTGCCATGAATAAATTAGACTAGATGGACTAGATGTGGTTTAGTCAAATACAAAATCAGTTTTGCTGTGATTTTTGTTACATTTACATTTGTTAGGTAAAGCCCTGGGGTGCCAGATGGTGAGCCATCAGCTCAACAAAGCCCACAAGGACAAGTGAAATAGAGAAGGTGATTACTCACAGGCCCAGTAAGATGTAGAGAGCACGCCTTGATGGTCCACATGGAAAGGACAGGGCAAGGGACAGGCAGAGAGTGAGCAGCAGGGCCTGGGGCACTTACCTTTATTAGGATCCACAGTGGAATGCTTTTGAGGTTCCTGGACTAAGGCTAAATTGATCAATTCAAACCAACAAGCGGGATTTTGGTAAGTTCCTCAGTGGTCTTATCTAAGGGGTGCACTAGAGGAAGGAGTTGGGAAGCAGGAGAGACTTTTATCACCAGGGATCTGGGGCAAGTCATATCAGCTTACACTTAGCTGTGACTCTGAATGCTGTTGTCAAGGGAATGCACTTATAGGTAAGGCTAGTGTCAATTCAAGGCCCCTGCAGGCTAGTTAGCCATACAAAATGGATGCTGAGTAAGCACTATTCTGAAGCAGTTTAGCCAAATTCTCAACAACTTAGAAGGCCTCTTTAAGGAGATATTTGAAGGGGGAGGGTGTAGCTCAGTGGTACAGCTGGTGTTTAGCATGCACGAGGTCTTGGGTTTGATCCCCAGTAGCTCCATTAAGAATAAATAAACCTAATTACCTTTCCTCCTCTCACCCCAAAAATGAATGAAAAAAGAAAAAAAAAGACATTTGAGATAAGATGTGAATGACAAAAAGAGGAACCAATATGATAGAGACAAGGAGGTCAAGACAGAGTAAACAGCAAGAGTAGTTTTGTGGAAGTCAGAGGAGGAAAAAATACCAACAAAATGTGAATGTTTGACTCTGTTAAATGTCAGAACTTTGAGTTAATGTTCTTTCAATGCAAGTGGACCTTAATGAGGACCAACAAACATAGCACATTAGTGTATTTTTTCTCCTCATCTAGATGATTAACTCACTCATCCTTGGTTGACAATATTGCTTCTTATTTTAATGAGAAAATTGGAATAACTCAGAATTTCCACAAGCTCCTACCAACAATTCCTATTTCCAACTACCTGCATCTGTCACCATACAGTCTTCCTCCTCTCCTGTTATAACCCCAAGAGGTATATTTGTAGCTGTCTCTTTCCCTGATTGTCTCTGATAAAGTTCTAGCTGGTCCATGGTTTGGCTTGCTGCTCTCATGGAGCCAACAGTGTCCTCATAATTGCTTTACAACCAAAATTGGCATTACTCTTAATAGATTTCCTAGGCTTGAACATTGCCACAGTTTGTTCTAAATATAGCCTGATAACTTAGGGTAAGCTTCAGAATTTTCTGTTCTTAAAACTTGTCTCTATCGCTGTGCAAACTCTTTCTGCCATTGCTCCACATCTTGTGATGATGATGGTGGCTCACTACCTTCAGACATCCCTGGTTCATGCCCAAGGTGGATGGTAGCTTCTGGTTTTCTCAGTTTGCCTCCTTGGTAGAGAACCTCCATCTTTAGAGTAATCTAAAGTGAAGGCAAATAGGCGCCCATATTCTGAGCCTACCATACCAGGAGAAGAGCTTGTAACCCATGAGTGAAGGCTGGGTGAAGGAAGAGATTCCCAGAACCAGTCTTGCCTGGAATAGAGCTTCTGTAACACAGAACTGGGAGGGATAATGCATATTGGTAGCTGGCTCATCCCCAGAAGACACTGTACACTAGATTGGAAGTCAGTGGGGGAGAGGAAACTGTGTTCTTGGCTGTTCCCACCATGAGTGGACCTCCTGTGATGCTGAGCTGAGGTCGGAGAGAGGGAGTGGACTGTGGCTCAGATGCCACATATGCTTTCTGTTCTTACCAAGATTTAGTATATTTCCCTGAAAAAAAAAAAAAGGTTATTTTATGCCCTTAGAACAATTTCCAGAGACTTTAAATGGTTATTTGTTTTTATTATTTAATAACTTTTACAAGTTATGGTTGTTTTATTGGAGTAGGCTCCTCACACTGATGTTCTGGAATCCATTTCCTTAAACTTTAATCTTAAAAGCTGAAGAAACAGAAAATAAAACCAAAAGTTAATTCTTAAAAAAGGTAACCCTCTGTCTAAACTTAGTAAGGATGATAAAGAGAGAAAGTAAAAATATGTCATATAAGAAATGAGAAAAGATAGAATCATGGATATGAAAGTTATTTAAATGTTTTTAATGTGGAACACTCCTCAATTTTAAAATCTGAAGGAAATAAATTATTTCATTGCAAATATAAATTACCAAATTGACCAAAGAAATCATAAAATACCTAGACATAAAAGTAATCTTAAAAGATAGAAGGGCAGCAGTTAAAGAGCAACCTATTTAAAAAGAGGCCAGACTTAGATGTTTTCCTGTTCAACTATATATAGATATATATATATAAATAAAACTTAAAAAAAAATTTTTTTTATACTATGTATTTTTTTTCAACAGTAGCTCCTTTTTTTTTTGTTTTTTTTAAAGTCGGGGGAGGTAATTAGGTTTATTTATTTATTTATTTTTAGAGGAGGTATGGGGCTTGAACCCAGGACCTTGTACATTCTAAGCATGTGCTTTACCACTTGAGCTATACCCTCCCCCCCATATATAACTTTTAAGACATATGAAACTCCTGTATTTTTCAAACTCATTCCGTTATTAGGGAGAAATTTTCCTCTATCCTTCTAGGTTCTTCTGACTGGTCTAAGAATTAACTTGACATAAGAGAGATTAACAGGAGAAAAATCAAAAGGTTAATAACATTTATACATGAGCAAGACCCAGGAAAACTGAGTAACTCACCAAAATGGCTGAAACCCTCACCTTAAACACCATCTTCAACTAAAGACAAAAGAGGATGTTGGGGGCAGTGGTTTGGGACTACAAAGGAAATGAAGGCAATTCACATGGAGATAGAAAAGCAAATGTTTGGTAAACAAATGTTTGCAGGGTCATGCAGAGATGATGTGACACAGAGAGGAATTTTAACAAACAGACTTTGCTAAGTTCCTCCCTGCCTACACACCTAGATCATACTATAGTGATCTAGGGTGACAGCTCCCTTCCTGGAACAGGTCTTCTATCTACATTCTTTTAGGCAGTTAAGGAGAAGGTCAAAAGTTCTTCCTGAGTCCTTTGCACCTTAAAAATAATAAGCCTAAATGAATCCTCATGCCAACAAGACACATTCTGGGGTGGCAAATTTTGCTCCCCTACACTATCCATAAATAAATAAAAATTTCTATAATTCATTTTATGAAACCAACAAAATTTTACTGCTTAAATATTAAATCTTAAAGGTAGCATAAAAGAAGAAAACGTTAAACAAATTTAAATTATACATAAATGAAAATTCTAAAAAGAATTTAGTCATCCAAATTGAGCAATAAAATAAGAGCAATACACCAATATACCATGAGGAAAGAGCATATTTTGCTTCATATATGCAAAATTGATTTTTCTTTAGAAAATCTATCAATAGATTTCACTCTACCAATACATCAAAGGGGAAAGTAGATGATTGTATCAATAGATGCTGAAATTAAATATCCAACTGAAAAAAAAATGCAGGTAAATAGAAATTAAAGGGAATTACAAAATATGGTAAATACATTTTGCAATAAAACTAACAATCATAAATAATAATGAAATGCTAATTTCCATTACTGTGAGAAAAAGACATATTCATGCTATCATCACTATTATTCCACATTGGTTTTAGAGATTTTATATAGTGCAATAAGGAAATGAAGCTTTCAGTATAAATCTTAAAAATTTAAATTATTTTCAAAAATGTTCTAGGAATTCCACAGATTATTCTATGAACTAGTAAAAACAGCAAGCCAATTGGAAAATCAAATTAAAAAGTAAAAAAAAAAGCTTTTTTATGTCAATAGCTTTTCTATAGACTATAGTCAAAAGCAGAAAAAAAAATCCCATTCATAATAATGACATCACCACAAATTCCTTGGAATAAATTTGATAGGAGTGAAGCAGGATCTATATGAGTAAGTCTTTAAAATTTCAAAGAACATAAAACCAAATCTGTAAATGGACACGTAAGCCATGTTCTCAGATGAGAAGACATAAAACCATCAAAATGTCATTACCTCATAAGTGAGTACATTTCTTTAGTCATCAAGTAATAATCCCAATGGAGTTATAATTTTGAGAATCCACATCAAATTATTTTAAAGTT
Organism: Camelus ferus; assembly: GCF_009834535.1. Lineage (NCBI taxonomy): Eukaryota > Metazoa > Chordata > Mammalia > Artiodactyla > Camelidae > Camelus > Camelus ferus. Next base: position 60,228,576 of record NC_045732.1, read on the forward strand.
CAAGTAAGTATTTTTGAAAAAGAAGAGTAATAAAGAAAGAGACTTGCCTCAACAGATGTTAAAATTTACTATTTACTCCATATGATATGACTCTAAGACAGAAAAAGAAAAATAGATCTTTGAAAGGGAAAGATTAGGGGATCCAGAAATAGATTCAAATGCATATATAATGTTGGTTAGGATTACATTTAACAGCAAAATACCCAAAATATCAGTGGCTTAAAAAGAGAGACAATTTTATTCCTCTCATTTGTCTGGAAGAAGTAATTTAACGCTGGTACACAAGACCACTGCGTTAGTGGTATTGACTTTTTCTGTCTTGTTTAATGTTGTGTGATCTTCATTTTCAAGGTCATTTATGACCAAGATAGTGACTTCAACTCCAGTCATTCAATCTAGATTCCACTCAGCAAGAAAGAGGAAAGGGAATAATAAGGGCAAAAATACCTTCTTTTAAGTACTTTCTGACAAGTCACACATACCACTTCCACTCACTCAGAATTTAGTGACTTAGCCACACCAAGTACAAGATAAACTGGTAGATGACATATTTCTTTTAGGCAGCACATAGCCAGCTGAAAAGTAGAGGATATGTAAGTATAGAAGAAGGGGAGAACAGACTGATAGACAACTAGTCATCTCAAATATGGATGACAAGGTTAGCATTTCAATTCAGTGGGGGATAGATGGGTTATTTCAGTGATTCTCAAACTTGAGCATGCATCAAAATCACCTAAAAGGCTTGTTAAAACACAGATTGCTAGGACTCACCCCTAGAGTTTCTGATTCAGAAGTTCTGTGATACGGCCCCAAAATTTGCATTCTTAACAAATTCCTATCAAAGGATAGACTTTAAGGTGGACCCCATGACCCCTACCACCTACTGTTCACTCTTTTGTGAAATTCCCTTCTTGATTGCTTGCAGGGCTTGTAACTTGATTCTAATCAATAGAATATGGCAAAAGAGATGGGATATATGTGATTATATGATTATGTTACATTAGATTGTAATTTCTGTCTTGCTAAGAGACACTCTCCCTTGCTGACTTTTCAGAAGCAAGATGCAATGCATTTAGTGGCTGCATGGAGAAGGCCACATGGGAAAGAACTGAGGGCATCCTCTGATTGATAGCCAGAGAAAAATCAGGGCTCTTATTCTCATAACCCACAAGAAACTGAAAACTGCCTGAAACTGTGTTAGCTTGGAATCAGATCCTTCCCCACTTGAACCTTGGGATGAGAACTCGGTCCTAGCCAACACCTTGGTTCCAGTCTTGCAGAGTACCCAGTTAAGCCATGACCAGAACTCTCAGTCACAGAAACTAAGAAATAATAAATATGTGTTGTTTTAAAGTCACGAAGCATGTGGTAAACATTGGTAGGCAGCAAAAGATAGCTACTATGCAAGGTTATATAGATGCTGCTGATATTTGAGGCCCACTAGTTTTTTTGTTTTTCATGCATTATGTCAGCACCCCTAGTTGTTGTAAAAAGAGAATCTTCATTTCTCCATGACCTCAAGTTTCCATATAGAGATTCCATGTAAAAGACCTTCAGGTAGAGAAACAATTTTAGTTTCAATTCGTCCCTTATTCATTCTTCACCTGAAAGAAAGAAATTGCGTGGTGGTAGATGGCATTCATTTGTCCATGATTATTAATTGAGTGCATCTAATGGAAGAAGCTAGATCTGTATTGTGCAGTAGTCATTAGCCACATGTGTCTATCTATTTTTAAATTAGGTAAAGTTAAATTAATTTGAATTAAAATTTCAGTTCTTTATTCACACCAGCCATATCAAGTGTTTAATAGCTACATATGGCTAGTGACTACCACATTCAGATAGAGGACAGTTCCATCATTACAGAATGTCCTATTGGATAGTGCTGGTCTGTACACACAGGGAAGGACACTGTAAGAGGATATTAGAAAGTTCTCTTAACTAAAGAACTACAGTTTTTTTCTTCTATTATCATCTGTATCGGTAATAAATCTGACATTTTGATCTATATCTTGCATCTATCTCTCAATTGGTCCCTATCTTCAGAGGGAAGAAAGGAATTTTATGTAACCACCTTTTAAAATTCATGAAAAAATGCTCAATATTGCTAATTATCAGAGAAATGCAAATCAAAACTACAATGAGGTATCACTTCACACAAATTAGAATGGCCACCATTCAAAAGTCCACAAATGATAAATGCTGGAGAGGGTGTGGAGAAAAGGGAACCCTCCTACACTGCTGGGGGGAATGTGGTTTGGTGCAGCAGTCATAGGAAACAGTATGGAGAGTCCTCAAAAAAACTAAAAATAGACCTACCACATGATCCAGCAATCCCACTCCCAGGCATATATCCAGAGGGAATTGTAATTTGGAAAGGTACATGCACCCCAATGTTCATAGCAGGACTATACACAATAGCCAAGACACGGAAACAATCTAAAAGTCCATTGACAGATGACTGGATAAAGAAGTAATGGTATATTTATACAATGGAATACTACTCAGCCATAAAAAAGAATAAAATAATGCCAGTTGCAACAACATGGATGGGCCTAGAGATCATCATTCTAAGTGAAATAAGCCATTAAGAGAAAGAAAAATACTATATAATGTCACTCATATGTGGAATCTGAAAAAAAGAAAAAAAAGAGGACACTAATGAACTCATCTACAAAACAGAAACAGACTCTCAGACGTAGTAAACAATCTTATGGTTACCTGGGGAAAGGGAGTGGGAAGGGATAAATTTGGGAGTTTGAGATTTGCAAATGTTAGCCACTATATATAAAAATAGATTTAAAAAACCCAAATTTCTTCTGTATAGCACAGGGAACTATATTCAGTATCTTGTAATAACCTTTACTGAAAAAGAATATGAAAATGAATATATGTATGTATATGCATGACTGGGACATTGTGCTGTACTCCAGAAATTGACACATTGTAACTGACTGTACTTTAATTAAAAAATAAGATAAATAAAATAAAATAAAATAGAAAATAAAATAAAATTCAATACTGTTTATCAGGGTAAAAATGTAACATAATCCCTAAATCTTATCTCATATAAAAACACATGCCAAATGGATTAAATATCTAATTATAAAAATACAATATTTCATCTATCTTAAGATACATATTTATTTTGCACATTCTAACATCTGAAATGGGATATGTCTTACGATCAGTGGTGTTTTACAATTGCTTGTAGACAGATGGCAGTCATGACATAGTTGTCACTGCTTGCACATGCCCAAGTTTGGTTGTCATTTCTGGTAAAATGACTGTAGAGCTGCTTTCCTTGAAGATTAATTCAATAAACCATACCAGAATCATTTGATGAAGGAATATGAGTCCATTGACGCCCACTGGTAAAGTAGAAAAAGAGAACTCATTAAAACTTACAGAACAGGTGCTTGAGGTTACTAGCAAAATCCAGCAGACAATAGTAGAGTACTCTTGAAGGCACAGAAGTCAATATTTTGTGGCAAAATACATAAATATATGATTTTGAATTTGAAAAACAATTCAGAACAGCTGGATCTTCAGAGTAAAGAAATATGAGGAATATTTTCATCAATTTACTTCCCTTTTGTTTCCCTTTATATACATGCACAATAATGGTATAGTATAAAATCTCTATCTAAATAAGTGTTAAGTTTTTCAACAGGATTTTTTAAAGTTATAAGTGATAATTTAAGTATTGTATTGTTGAATTGGCAGTATCATTTTTTCTTTGCAGTATATAAAATAACAATGCATCATAAAATTGATAGTATCTTAATAGACAAATATAATATATAATATTATTGCTAGGAGAAAATTTCGTAAAATATTTTGTATAAAGATAAGATGTGGGGAAATGATTAGGCTAGGAAGCGAATTCATAATCTGTAATGCCAATTATCGATATTTTGATTGCCTAAAAAACGTCATTTGGAAACGAAGCCATAAACAATGACAAACTATGAACAACAGATGAGAATAAATATTTGCAAAGCATATTACAGAGTAAGTATTAATAGCCCTAATAATAGAAAAAGCTTTTAAAAACTGCAGAGATAAAACAAATAGCCCTGTTAAAATATGAGAAAGGGGTATTGAAAGAAAATACAATTAAGAAAAATATTTTAATAAAAAGTCAGAATATTCCATTCACTAAGATCATACTCTAGAAATTCATTGCAAAGTCCAAAATCCTGCTAAGGCCTCAGTTCTGTCATCTATTCCAATCACAAGTAAGCAATGGAGACCAGATATATCTAAACATCTGTTGTTTCTTAGTTTCAGAGAGCAAAGATATATTGTTTATCTGAAAGGAACTCTTAAGGGTGAGATAGCTCTTTGGCCAATATCTGTTTCCTGAGTTCCTAAATTTTTCATCTGAATGTAATTTGAAAAAAGAAAAAGTATAATCTGTACAGGGAAATGTGGCAGACTACATATGCTCACACATTCTTTGATACTGATCCCATGGAGAGGTTTATGACATTGACCATAAATTGGGTGGACTCCCTTACTGCTTTGACCATCAGAATATAATAAAAGCAATGCCAAATCAGATTCTAGACCTAATCTTTAAAAAACTGGCAGCTTCTACTTCCTGCATTGCAGAACACTTGCTCCAGGAGCCCTGAACCATCATATTCAAAGAGTTACTACCCTACTGTAGAGGTGATGTGCACAGGTTCTGAGATTACACAGACAGAGAGAAGCCCAGATAAGTGCAGCCTTCTAAGCATTGCCTCCAAGGTGACAGACATGTGATTGAAGCCATCTTGGACCCTTCAAACAGGATCAAACTTCACCAAATATCACTGAGTCACATCAGTTAACATTATGTCTCCACTGAGGGATACTCTGTGAAATGCTGCCAATTTGGCCACTATATTTCAGGAGGCTGCAGTGCCCTTGAATTTGATATGTAACAAGGGAGTTAGGAAGCCTTTCTGAATTTTGTTTTATTTGGAATACAAGCCCCCAAAGATATATTAATTATCCAGAACTGCCATTTCTATTTTAAGAGGAAATAAGATTTTCCCAATCAATAGCACTTTCTCTTTCATATTCCTACATAATATTGTTTAAAGAGAACTCTTGTTCCATAACTTTTAGGTAGTCTGGAAAGCAAGGCTTCTATAATAGTCTTACTGAAATGTTGAATTCAAACTTTAACCATGATTAAACAAGTATTATATCTAGATTATAAGAAATTCTAAAATATAACTGGCCGGGACTCTTCCAATTATCAGTATAATAAAAGAGAGGTAAAGGTGGAGGAACTATACCTGATAAAGAGAGCCCAGTGACAACCAAGTGCAATGTGTGTTTCTTGATTAGATTCTGATTTGTGTGTGAGAGGTGACAAGGACGCCCTCCTTGACCAAACTTTAGTCAGGTTTCTGTCAGCCCTCTTCCCAGCTAGGAGGCTTGTCCAGTTTGGGCAAAGAATTCTGTCAATCCCAGTCTTAGCAAGAATCCTGCTAAGACAGTTTAGTGAGAACAGCCTCATTCTTAACACCTAATCAAATTCCTCTTCCTCCACCCTTAATATCTAATTAAACTACTCTTAGTAATGTTTTTATTCGCTGACTCCCTCACCCTGCCCATTGACTATAAATCCACATCTGCCCTGGCTGTATTTGGAGTTGAGCTCAGTTTTGTATTTAAGTCTCTCCCTCTACTACAATAGATCAAATAAAATCTATCTTATCATTTTTAACAAGGGTCCATCGCAATGTCCTTTCAACAAGCAGGACAGCTCCATAGAATATTTTTGTGACTTTTGAAGAAATTGCAACATAGATTGTATTTTAGGTATGATTATTGTTTCAGTTCTAAATATTTTAAGTATGATAATGGTATGTGTGTCCTTGTCTTAGGAGATACATGTTGAAGTATACACTGGTGGAGTTTCAAGACATCTGAAACATATTTTCAAATGATTTATGTGCTATGTCAAATGAGTGTGTGTATGTGTGTGTGTGCGCACGCGTGCACATGTAGAGATATAGATAGAAAGAAAGAGAAAGAGATTATTGCAGGTGTGCTCATTATGTTATACTTTAACATTGCTGTAGCATCAAAAACTTTCAACATATAAATAGTTGGAGAGAAACAAAGAAATAGTCTCTTGAAAGCTAGTAATGGTTGTTCCTTTCAAAAGAGGGGCTTATTAACAGGAACATGAGAGACAAGTGGGTCTTTACAGCTTATATCTTATTTGTAATGTTTAGGTCTTAAAAATCAATGCATATACATGTACATTATTTTATCTCAAATATGAGATAGCATTGATTCTTATACACTTTTAAGAAAAAGGATTCTGCTGACTAGACTATGACATAAAATTTAATGGTGATCATGACTAACAGAATGTTTTAATAATAATCCTGTACTACATATGAATGGATTATATCAGCCTCTCATTACATTGAATTTTCTTTCAACTATTCCCAGGTATATGGAAATTCTCTTGCCTTCAACTGCATTGCTTGTCATGTTATTGGCAAACTGTTTGCATATATCTCAGTAATAAAACTTAACAGAGCTTCATATACTTGGATTGTTCTTTCTGTGGTCTCTTAAAGCACCTGGTTTTAGTCTTGCAAGAAAAATGAAACTATCCTCTGGTGGATACTGTAATGCGCCTTCTGAATCTTTCAGAAATGAAGGATGTAATCTTCCAGCCCCTAAGAGTGTTGCCACTAGGCAGCCCACAGGTGTCAACTTTCTTCAGAATTGTCTTGGCCAAAGACAATTGCCACATCCAAGGGCACATTTCATTCATGGAGCAACTGATATCAAGTGCCTAAAGGCCCACTCTATTTCAACTCTGGATGATTCTGAAGGACAAACCAGCCCAGCATCCCAGCTCTTTATGAGTACAGTCAAGGCATTGTAAAGATGCAAATCTTGCCCCCACTTTCTCCCGTCCAGTTCCGCTTCTTTGTTTTCTTTCAAGAAGTGTTGATCACAAGAACACTCCCTAATAAATATCCTGAACACTAATACTCATCTTGCAGTCTACTCTTAGGGGAATTAAATTTGCAAAAAGGTCATTCCACTAATGAGATTATTTTGTTTACTGGTATCAGATTCATGACCCCTGATCTTTTTCCTGCTTTTCTGCATATCCAGTAGCTTTTCATTTCAATGCTAAATCAGTGTGATATTTTTTGCAAATATTTTAAAGAGCAATTAAGTCCAATGTCTGTACTACAGTAATGTCCATAACTCAATTTGAGTGATGACAGTATGAAAAGTTTGATTGCATTTGAACATGTGCAGGTAGTGACAATTATATACCATGACTGCTTCCTGGACAAAGGCAATTACAAGACATCATCAATTGCAAGTTGCATCCTGTTTTCAAATATGCTATTTTGTGAAAAAAAAAATGGATGCCTCAGAATTTGTGTAATATATTTTAAAATTTTATGTTAGTGATGGTTATCTGGACAGAGAGACTATTGATTCTTCCTGATATAAATTCTGCATTAAAAACAAAGTTATTTTTAAATGGAAATATCGTCTTGAATCACACCTGGATATTTGGAAATGCTAATGTATGTCAACCAGAGTTTAAAAAAAAAAGAGATGACTGCAGTATGTAGTTTGGTGTGAATATAGTGGTGGGCTGGAAGGATAATCTCTGTGGAAATACAGTTTAGGAGCACTTTTCTCCTGCTAACCTGAAACTGTATGATCTGGAGCTTTGAGTATGGGAATGGGGATAATTATAAAGTTTACAAATAAGGCTGAAGGCTAAGTTTTGAATGATTTGAAAGAAATGTAAAGGTATCTTACTTCTAACTACATGATAAATAATCTTATGGTTCATTTCAAGATTTTTCAGTTACCTTTGGCACAGGGCATAGTCATTGAATATTGTACAGTTCTCAGTGTGACTTTCTGAGTCAAACTAATGTTAAATTTATTTGACCTTGTTAATATGTGTTATTTTTGACAGTTTGACAGTTCTGGCAACTCAGATTTGAGCATCTGGCCTGCCTAGTACAGTTTTTAACTAAATTTGCTTTATTGAAAACTTACCAAATTTAGACTATATAAACATTTCATTAAAAATATATATATATTTGAGAAACAATCCAATTTCCATGAGTCACATCTGAGCTAAATAACACTATTTAATTCATATGGTAAACAAATGTTAAATAAAAAGATAATGTATTTTGATAAGTTCTTTGCCTGTTTGAATATACCATTTTTATAAGACTTTTCACAACTTTTCTTCTTAATGGTTTTATTTTTCATATTTTTTCTGTCTGAAATGTTGACATTTTTCAGATTATGTTATTGAATAATTGCCATCAACTTTAAGATGACTTGATGCCTAAAAGTATCTGAAATATAAACATATTTCTACTTCACAGAGACAAATTCTTTTAGCCTTTGTTCTATTACTCAGTTACTTTTCAGAGTTAATTGTTCAAAATTGTGATAAAGAAAATAAATTCTACTAGAGGTAGGATCTGGATGGAGGAGTAGGAAGATCCTGAGCTCACCTCCTCCCACAGTTACACCAAAACTAAAACTACATATAAAACAACTCTTTCTGAGAATAACCTGAAGACAAGCAGAACAGCTATTCTACAATTAAGGATATAAAGAAAAAAAACACATTGAGATGGGTAGGAGGGGCAGAGATGCAATCTAGTCAGGACCCAGATCCTCACTGTGGTGACCCACAAGCAGAAGGGAATATCACAAATGCAGAGGTCCTCCTAAGGAGTAAGGGGTTCAAGTCCCACATTGGGCAGCTCAGTCCTTGTGACTAGTACCAGAAAGATAAGCCCCTACAATTAGTTTTGAAAATCAGCAGGGCTTACTTCCAGAGGGCTATAGGAAACCAAGACTCCACTCTTAAAAAGCTTGCACATAAACTTTGAGTCCTAGTGCAGAGGCAGCAGTTTGAAAGCACCTGGCATTCTAGCTGGCTTCCCAAGGCCACCCCAGCGTGCCTCTGGCCCATGCCTGCACCAGCTCCAGCTTTCCTGCCAAGGAGGTGGCCCCAACACATCCCAAAAAAGATCTAGCCTGTGTCCACTCCAGTTCCAGCCATCCCACCAAGGTGGTGGCCTCAGTGTGCCCTAGGAAATCTCTGGCTGGCACCCACTATAGCTCCAACCATTCCACTAAAGTAGTCCTAGCCCAGGCCAGTATACCCCAGGATCACCCTGGCCCATGCCTGCTCTAGCCCCAGCCAGCTTACTAAAGTTGCTGGCACACACAGTCTATATAAGGGACACTCCTACACAAGACCATGCCTTCAAGACCAGGAGAGGTACTTATTTCATCTAATTCATAGAAACAAACACAGAAAGACAAACAAAATGAGGAGACAGAGAAATTTTTTTCCAAAAGAAAAAAATAAAAGAAAACCCCAGGAAACAAACAAACAAACAAACCCTAATGAGATGGAGATAATTCACCTGATAAAGAGTTCAAAGCATCTGTCATGAAGATGCTCACCAAACTCAAGAGAGGAATGGAGAAACATAGTAAGAACTTCAACAAAGAGTTAGAAAATAAAAAAAGAACCAATGAGAGCTGAAGAATACAATAGCTAAGTGAAAAATACATTAGAGGGAATCAATAGCAGATTAGATGATACAGAAGAACACATAAGTGACCTGCAAGATAGAATAGTGGAAATTGCTCAGTCAGAATGGCAAAAAGAAAAAAGAATTTTTAAAAAATGAGGATGGTTTAAGGGACCTCTGGGACAATATCAAGCATAGTAACATTTGCATTATAAAGGTCTCAGAAGGAGGAGAGAGAGAAAGGGGTAGAAAGCTTGTTTGAAAAAATGTCTGAAAACTTCCCTAACCTGGGAAAAGAAACAGATATCCAGGACTAAGAAACACTGAGAGACTCAAACAAGATAAACCCAAGAGATTCACACCAAAGCATATTATAATTAAAAAGACAAAATTTAAAGATAAAGAAAGGACTTTAAAGGCAGCAAGAGAAAAACAATGAGTCACGTGTATGGGAACCCCCATAAGGTTATCAGCTGATTTTTCAGCAGGCCAGAAGGGAGTGGCATGATATATTTATTTAAAGTGTTGAAAGGAAAAATTCTACAACCAAGAATACTCTACCTGGCAAAATTACCATCCAGAATTGAAGGAGAGAGAAAAGTTTCCCAAACAAGCAAAAACTAAAAGAATTTATCACCACTAAACTGGCATTACAAGAAATGTTAAAGGGTCTTCTTTAAGTAGAAAAGAAAAAGCCATAACTAGAAACAAGAAAATATATGAAAGAAAAAAAAATCATCCCAAAAAAGACAAATATATAGTAAAGGCAGTGGACCAACCACTTAAAAAACTAGTATGATAAAAAAAAAAAATAAGCTAGTATAGAGGTTAAAAGACAAAAGTTGTAATATCAACTATAACTACAATAAGTGGCTAAGGGATACACACAGTAAAAAGATGTAAAATAACGTCAATAACATAAACACGTGGGCGGTAAAGTGCTGTGCTTTTACAATGCATTTGAGTTTAAGTAACTATCAGCTTAAAATGAACTGCCATATATACATATATAGGTCAATATATATAAACCTCATGGTAACCACAAATTAAAAAAACCTACAATAGATACACAAAGAATAACGACAAAGGAGCCCAAACATAACACTAAAGAAAATCATCAAAACACAAGAGAAAAGACTAAAAAAGAAGAAGAAAGTAACAAAAAAGAACTAGAAAAACACCTAACAAAATGGCAGTAAGAATAGACATATCAATAATCACTTTAAATGTAAATGGATTAAATTCTCCAATCAAAAGACATAAGGTGGCTGAATGGATAAAAACACAAGACCTATCTGCATGCTGCCAACAAGAGACTCACTTCAGATCTGAATACACACACGGACACACAAAGTAAAAGTATGGAAAACAATATTCCATGCAAATTGAAATGAAAAGAAAGATGTGGTAGGAATACTCATATTAGATAAAAGAAACTTTAAAACAAATACTATAACAAAAGACAAAAAAAGGTCATTAGATAATGATAAAGGGGACAACCCAAGAAGAGGTTATAACATTTATAAATATTTATGTACCCAACATAGGAGCACTCAATTATATAAAGCAAATATTCACAGATATAAAGGGAGAAATTGACAGTAATACTATAGTAGGAGACTTTAATACCCCAATTATATCAATGGATAGATGATTCAGACAGAAATCTATAAAGAAACATTAGCCTTAAATGACACATTAAGCCAGATTAACTTAACAAATATATACAATACATTCCATACCAAGACAGCAGAATACATATTCTTTTCAAGTGCACATGGAACATTCTGCAGGATACATCATGTGCAAGGCCACAAAGACGTCTCAATAAATTTAACAACATTGAAATCATAACCAGCATCTTTTCCAGCCACAATGATTTAGAATTAGAAGTTAATTACCAAAAGAAAACTGGAAAAAACACAAACATATGGAGACTAAATGATATGCTACTCAACAACCAATGGGTCCAAGAAGAAATCAAAGAGGAAATGAAAAAAATAAACAGATAAAAGAACCTTGAGACAAATGAAAATGGAAGCACAGCTTTCCAAAATCCCTGGGAAGCAGTAAAAGCAGTTCTAAGAGAGCCATTCACAGTGATGCAGGCCTAACTCAAGAAAAGAAAAAAAAAAACTTAAATAAACAACCTAACTTTTCACCTTAAAAGAACTAGAAAATGATGATTAAACAGAGTCAAAAGTTAGCAGAAGGAAGAAAATAATAAGGATCAGAGTGGAAATAAATAACATAGAGACTAAAAAGCAATAGAAAAGATCAATGAAACTAAAAGCTTTTTCTCTGAAATGATAAACAAAATCAAAACACCTCTAGCCAGACTGCTCAAGAAACAAAAAAGAGACACACATAGATCAAGAAAAAAAGAGAGAAGGCCGCAATTTATAAAAGCAGAAATGAAGAAGTTACAATCCACATCACATTAATACAAAAGATCACAAGAGATTACTATAAACACTTATATGACAACAAATGGAACAATGTAGAAAAAAATAGATAAATTCCTAAGAACAAATCTTCCAAGACCCAATCAGGAAGAAACAGAAAATGTGAACAGACTTACTTACTAGTAATGAAATTGAAAAAGTAATAAAAAAAAACCAAAACTCCAGGGCCAGATGGCTTCATTTAAGAAAAACATTTAAGAAAAAATTGAAGAAGGAATACTTCCAAATTCACTCTACAAGGCCAGCATTAATTACTCTGATAACAAAACCAGACTAAGACACTACAGAAAAAAAAAAAAAAAAAAAGAAGGAAAAGAAAGAAAATTACCAGCCAGTGTCCATGATGAACACAGGTGCAAACATCTTCAACAAAATATTAGCAACCTGAATTCAATAATATATTAAACAGATCATATCCCATGATCAGCAGGATTTGTTCCAGGATTCCAGGCATATAAGAATGGTTCAATAACTGCAAATCAATCAACATGATATATGCCACATTAACAAAATAAAGGGTAAAAATCATATGATCTTCTCATAGACACAGAAAAAGCATTTGACAAAATCCAACATCCATTTATGATAAAAAAAAAAACCTCTCAATGAAGTGGATACAGAGGGAAAATACCTCAACATAATACAGGCATATGTGGAGATATTGTGGATTTTTTTCCAGACCCCTGCAATAAAGCAAGTATAGCAATAAAACAACTCACACCAATTTTTTGGTCTCCCATTGCATATAAAAGTTACATTTACAACATACTGTAGTCTATTAAGTGTGCAATAACATTATGTCTTTAAAAAAAAACACTGTTCATACCTTATTTTAAAAATAATGCTGTTGGAAAAAATCATACCAATAGACTTGCTCAACACAGGGATGCCACAAACCTTCAATTTATAAAAAATGTGATACCTGTGAAGTACAATAAAGCAAAGCACAATAAAACTAGATATGCCTATAAAGACCATATATAACAAACCCACAGCTAAAATCATAATGCTGTTCCTTTAAGATCAGGAACAAAACAAGGATGCCCTTTTTTGCACTTTTATTCAACATAGGATTGGAAGTTCTAGCTACAGTAGTCAGAAAAGAAAAAATTTAAGTTGGAAAAGAAGTAAAGCTGTTACTATTTGCAGATAGCATAATACTATATATAGAAAATCCTAAAGATCCGACCAAAAAAACTATTAGAACTAAGTGAATTCAGTAAAGCTACAAGGTACAAAATTAATATACAGAAATTTGTTACATCTCTATACACTAATAATGAACTATCAGAAAGAGAAATTAATAAAAAAAAATCTCATTATAATTACATCAAAAAGAATAAAATACCTAGGAACAAGTTTATTTAACCAAGGAGGTGAAAGATCTGTACTTTGAAAACATAAGACATTGATGAAAGAAATTGAAGATGACACAGATTAATGGAAAGATGTCCTGTGCTCATGGATTGGATGAATTAATATTGTTAAAATATTCATACTACCCAAAGCAATCTACAATGATTCAATGCAATTCCTATCAAAATATCCATGGCGTTTTCCACAGAAGTGAAACAAATAATTCTAAAGTTTGTATGGAAACAAAAAGGACTCCAAGTAACCAAAATAATCTTGAGAAAGAACAAAGCTAGAGGTATCATATGCCCTGATTTCTAACTATACTGCAAAGCTACAGTAATCAAACAGCATGGTCCTGGCACAAAAACTGACACAAACTTACATCAATGGAACAGAATAGAGACCCCAGAAATGAACCTACATTTGTTTGCTCAACTAATGTATGAGAAAGAGGCAAGAATATATAATGGGGAAAATACAGTCTTTTCACTAAATGCTGTTGGAAACACCTGACAGGTGCATGTAAAAGAATGAAACTAGACAGTTTTCTAACACCATATACAAAAATAAACTCAAATGGATTAAAGACTTAAATATAAGACCTGAAACCATAAAACTCCTGTAAGAAAACATAGGCAATACATTCTTTGACATCAGTCTTGGTAATATGTTTTAGACCTGTCTCCTCAGGCAAGGGCAACAAAAGTAAAAATAAGCAAATGGGACCTAATTAAACTTAAAAGCTTTTGCACAGTGAGTGAAACCATCAACAAAACAAAAAGGTAACCTACTGAATGGGAGAAGATATCTGCAGATGATATGCCTGGTAAGGGGTTAATATTCAAAATATATAAAAAAACACATACAATTCAATATTAAAAATTTGATTAAAAATGGGCAGAGAATTTGAATAGACATTTTTCCAAAGAGGAAATGCAGATGGCCAGCAGACACATGAAAAGATGCTCAACATCACTAATCATCAGGAAAATGTAAATAAAAGCCACAGTGAGATATCACCTTACACTTTTCATAAACAAAGACAAGAAATAACAATTGTTGGTTTGGAGAAAAGGGAACCTTAGTGAACTGTTGGTGGGGATGTAAACTGGTACAGCCACTATGGAAAACAGTATCAAGATTCCTCAAAAAATTTAAAATAGAATTACCATACAATCCAGCAATTCCACTTCTGAGTGTTCATCTGAGGAAAATGAAAATACTAATTTGAAAAGATACGTGCACTTCAATGTTCACAGCAGCACTATTTATAATAGCCAAGATAGGCAAGCAACCTATGTGTCTATCAATAGATGAAAGGATAACAAATTGTAGTATAAAGAAGATGAAAACAAATATATGTATGTATATGAATGACTGAAACATTATGCTGTACACCAGAAATTGACACATTGTAACTGACTATACTTCAATTAAAAAAAGTGTGTCATTTGGGACAGCATGAATGGATGCAGAGGGTATCATGTTAAGTGAAATAAGTCAGACAGAGAAAGGCAAATAAATATTATCTGCTTTCACTTATATGTAGAATCTGAACTATAAAACAAAAGAACAAACATAACAAAATAGAAACATACTCATAGAGAATATACTAGTGGTTGCCAGAAGGGTTGGGCTAGGGGGAGGGGGTAAAATAGGTAAAGAGAATTAAGAAGTACAAACCTCCACTTACAAAAAAAAAAAAATAAGTCATGAGGACATAATGTACAGCATAGGGAATATAATAAATTTTTATGGTGACAATTGGTCACTAGACTTGAGGTGATTATTTCATAATGTATAAAAATATCAACTCACATTGTACACCTGAAACTAGTATAATACTGTAAGTCAACTATAATTCAATAGAATATATTCTAGAGAAAAGTAACTATTTTCTAGTTGTAATGTTATTGGAATAGTTAGGTGAGGCTAGGTTATGCTGAGTGAACTAACTATCATATAGTCT
Organism: Camelus ferus; assembly: GCF_009834535.1. Lineage (NCBI taxonomy): Eukaryota > Metazoa > Chordata > Mammalia > Artiodactyla > Camelidae > Camelus > Camelus ferus. The sequence continues at coordinate 60,243,935 of NC_045732.1, forward strand.
CATCAGCTTAAAACACAAATGTGCTGAGGATCCCAGTGACTCTCCAGGGTAGCATTCTGTTATGAGTTGCTTTACTATTCCAGGCTTCTTTAATTTTCCAGTTATACAGGTATTTCCATAAAGTAGAAAAGCTGGAGAGTTGAGCACAACAATTAAATATCTCCATTGGATGCTCAAACATCATTGGCCAAAGCTGCTCACCTAACCATGTCTAACTTTTGCTGGATGGGGTGATGGAATATTCTTGTGTCCCAGGATATAGAGAACCAGGTATTGGTGACCAATAGTAATGCCCACTACACTAAATGACAAATGCTATATAAAAATTTCATCATTTAGTTATAAAAATAGGTTTCAGTTTTTCAAACTCAGTATCTATATGTACCATCTTTCATTGTGTACATATAAATACAGCTTTTTAAATAAAGTTAATGATAATTCCTAGATACATACTCTTCCATAAGAAATTCAAGATCATCTTACCCAATCTCTGACCTATCTAAAGTTGGAAGTTAATTGGAATGTGCTGGAGTATCCTCTTTAAAATTGTTGACTCAAATGGTTGGTAAGTTAGTACTGACTGTTGGACCTGAGATTTTGGTCCTTTGGTTCCTCCCCAACCGGATCTCCCTACATGGCTGTTTGGATTTTCTCAGAGTTATACTGACCAGATTCTAGGAATGAGAAACCCAAGAAAAACAAACAGAAGCGTCATCACATTTTATGGTCTAGCTTCAGAAGTCACACATTGTCACAACGACACGGTCAAAAGGAGAATCAAAGTCATATTGTAAGAAGATTGTAAGAAGTGCTTGTGGGATTGGCCATCTTTTGAATTTACAATCTGACACACAGGTTTAAGGCAGAAATTGGGTAAAATAATTTTAAAGTTCAATGGAAAATCAAATAGATTAGAGTAGCCAAAAACATAGAAATATAGAAACAGAAAAACTAAAAAGGAATTTAGCTTTTCCAACATACCAAAACAATGGTATTGGCAAAAGCATGAGTAAATAGATTAACTGGACTGAAAGAGAGCCCAGAGGTAGATCCCAGTATATATTGCAATCTATTCAAAAGACTATGTTCTATGCAAATGGTAAAAAACGTTTATTCAATAAATATAATGGGCATAACTCATTATCCATCTGGGAGAAAACAAAGTTGGACTTCTATACATCATATTCAGAAATAAATTCCAGAGAGGTTAAATATGTAAATATAAAAACTAAAGCACCTGTAACATTTTTAAACTTATAGATTGTATATGTGACCAATGACCCGGAGAGAGTTTTCTAGGAGAGGAAATACAGAAGCTATAAAAGATAAGAAAGAAACACTTGATTCTTTAGGAATTAAAATTTTTTTTCTCAAAAAAAGAGTTAAATATGTTAACTATGTGCAGTGATTGATGTGTTAATTATCTTGATCTTGTATTCATTCTACAATATATATGAATATCAAATCATCATATTGTATACTTTAAATATATACAAATACATTTGTCAATTATTCATCAATAAAGGTATAAAATGAAAAAGTTTTTGTCACAGATGTATTACACAAGGTCAAAACATAAATAATGTATTAGGAAAAAAATATATGCAAGGCAGGTGACAAATAAAACATTGATACGAAAATGTACAGACTTCTCAAACTGAAAACAAAAGACAAAAATTTAATTGAGAAAAGAGTATGAGTAGATAATTAACAGAAGAACAAATCCAAATGACTGATAAATATCAGATCCTTAATAGGGAAATTCAAATTAAAATAAAAATGAACTGTTGTTTTCACCCAACAGATTTTGACCAAATTTTGAAAGGCCATAAAACTATTCCTGGCAAGGAAAGGTCTGTGGAAAATTATCCTCATTCATTGCCAGTGGATTTGTGAATTGTTTTAATGTGGAAAAGTACTCTTGCAGGAACTATAGAGAATAAGTGAAAATATACTATCACCTCTCTGTTGCTTTTAATATATTTGGTTCTCTCTCTTCTCTCTCGTCTCCTGTCTTCTCTTTTTTAAAATTAAAAAAAAATTTTTTCTCTCCTCTCTTCTGTCCCTTTCTTGATCTGTCCCTCTCCAGCTTCTTTTTCAGCTGTTTTATATCAGGGAATCTATCCAATAGAAAAACACTTACATAAGAAAAATCAAAGCCCTCTTTGCACAATATTTGGCAAAACGTGGAAAACACAGTGTGAATACTGATCACACAATGGAATATGATGCAGCCATTTTCAAAAAGATTTGGCACCGAACCACCTAATTTTGCCTAATTTCCACAACATACTTTTGATTGAGCAGAGATGCAGAGAAATATAGTACAATCTTATTCTGTTAAAAATTGCACATGTGAGTATAAATGTTTGTTTATGATAAATATGAACATGGAGAAAGGTATAGAGAGTCAAACCAGGATGTGACCATTGGTTATTTAGAGAGTGTGGTTGAGGTAGATGCCTGGAGGTAAGGGAGTGGGTAGTAGTGTAGGAAAAACTGCAAAGATTATCATTTTTTTTTTTTAAAGCAAGCAGACTCAGTGGCTGTGGTAGCTGGAATGAATTAAGGATCAGGAGGAGATAGAGCAAACAGCCTTGACACAAAATGTAGAAGACATTTAATTAAATAAATAATTATAAAGGCTATCTAGTGATATTTTAGCAAAATATGCTAAATATGTATGCTCATCATATGTAAAATAAACAAACATTAATATATCCACTATTTGACTATATATTTATATCTATGTTTTTATCTCTATTGTTATATATCTATAGCTGTCATCTAGGTAGCTGGCTAGCAATATTACACACACACACGTGAGCAAGTACTAAACGGGAACAGGGAAAAATTAGCATAGTATATTTGGTTTGGATGAAATATTGAGTTAATTTGTTATCATTTTTTGATTTGCTGTTTATGCCACCATTTGGCACTAAAAAATCTCTCCAGTACATACAAGAGTAATTGCAACACATTTTATACATAAGACATTTTTCCCTTTCTCTGTTTCTATCACTATTGTGTATTTCTTTTCTACCCTCTTTTTTCATATCTAAGCTTTACTCTTTCCATATTTTTACCTGTTCATTTTTTTTTGTACTATTAGTTTTAGCACCCATATTTCTTCTTCTCACTTTTTTTCCCCTTTCTCCAAGTTCTGTGTCTCCCACATTTTATTCATTAGATTCCTGTTGTGGTGCTTTACTACACCTCTTTTAAACTGGTGAATTTCTCATGTTAGCTTTCAATCAGGTGTTTCCACATGTGCAATACAGGGGTTCTGCCGAGATTTTGTACTGTGACAGCCTGCTCTTCCTTCAGCCTTGTGATCTTATACCATCAGCATCTACAATTACAGGTGCCATCTTACCAGATGGAAGACTTCTGCAGCACTAAAGAGCCATGGTTTCCCACAGGATGAAGTTTTGAAGACTATACACTTGTTTCCTCTTTCTCCTTATTTCTGTCTTTATTATAAAATTTTTCTGTCCATATGACTGTGCTTTTATTTGCTGTAGATAATTACATTATCGTGTATTTTTCCTTTTCTGTACTAGTCTTCCTCTTATCTATTTATTATGTATTTTATTCTATTTTATAGACTCCTCATTCCTACATTCTCTGGGTTAATAGTCTATTTTATCTTTTTTTTAACCTCTATTTTATCACAGATAGTGCTTCTTTTAATTTTTTTTTGCAAATTGAAGCTTTGTGACAACTCTGCACCGAGCAAGTCTATTGGTGCCAGTTTTCCAAGAGCATTTGCTCACTCCATGTCTCTGGGTAACATTTTGGTCACTCTCATGGTATTTCAAATTTTTTCATTATTATTATATTTGTTATGGTGATCTGTGATCAGTGATATTTGATGTTACTATTTCAAAAAAGATTATGACTCACTTAAGGCTCAGATGATTGTTAGCATTTTTTAGCAATAATTGAAGTATGTATATTGTTTTTTAAAGACATAATATCACTGCACACTTAATAGACTACAGTAGAGTGTAAACATAACTTTTACATGCAGTGGGAAACCAAATAAAAAATTGTGACTTGCTTTATTGTGATATTTGCTTTATTGCAGTGATCTGATAACAAACCCACAAATCTGAGGTAAGCCTGTAATTAATAAAGAACACAACCTTTACAATCAGTGTTGGGCTTATTTCCTGGTTCTGCTACAGGCATTTGCTCTGGCCCTCATTTCCTTTATATATGAGTAAAAATGATAATGTGAATGAAGTACCTATACAGAAATAATATGAAGTGACACCCCTCCACATACAATCAAAAAATGTGTCAGTTCCTATCTTATCTTAAAAAGGGGACAAAATGATTCAACATAAGTAGCTAGAGTAAATGTTGAGGATTAAATCTAGCTTGGACAGAGTGGAACTAGTTCAAAATATCTTGGCTGTTAGTTTGGCCTCAATACTGTTTGTATTTTCGTTTCAGACTCCTGTCACAGGAAGTCTAGGATTTATATTCTGATATATGTGGGAACTGGGTAGAGGATAATGCTAGTGAATTAAAGAACAAATGGAAATCTACTTTCTTCAGCAAATAGTATTCAAATAGCTCTTGATTTGGGTATAGACACCGTTGTACCTTTATCATAAAACAACAGAAAAAAAAAACACTATAGAAATCGCACATTTGCTTTTCTTTTATTTTTTTCTCCCAATTCTATGTTAAGCACTGCACTATTAGAGAAATGGTGTTGTTTCTTTTGCTTTATTGGTTGTCCCCTCCCACTCTGCACTGTGACAAATATTTCCTATAGGTTATTTAAACCACCTGTGCATAGGAGCAATAATAAAAGCAAAAGGAAAATCATTACAATTTTTTTGTACTAAATGCAAACCTTAAATTAAGCTCAAGAGATTCCAAGTTTTGAATTTAAAAAAGAAGCCTTTAAAAATGTCTAAGATTATGAGAAAAATTAGTGCATAACAGTGGCTATTTCATGATATTAAGGAATTGCTAATTTTAAGAGTGATGATTGCATTGTGGTTACTCTTTTTTAATTCTTAACTTGCAGAGGCATATACTTAAATATGAAAAAATATCATTATGTGATTTGCTTCAAAATAATCTCAGGTATGGGTGGGGCAGGGACTTGGTGGATGAATAGATTAAACAAGATAGGACATGAACTGTTGATGAATAATTTGAATAACTGAAGAGTTTTCAAGTTTAGTGATGAGACCGAGTGACTTCATTATAAAATTCTCTTTGTATAGGTTTGAAGCTTCTCATAATGAAAAAAGCATAATTGTAAAAAAAAATTAATTGGTTAATCTATTACTGGCTTTTAAGGGAAATATTTCTATTGTAGATTTGTTATGGATTAGTACAGGGAGGCCCTCATGAATTAAAAATATTCTGCTCTTTTGGGACCAGGGCTCTTTCCAGTTACCCAAACCTTGGATTTCCAATATCTTCATTGAAGAATAGGTAGCATCTTTCCAGAGACTCATGAATCTCAAAGCAGTATTAGCTCAGGAGAGCAAGAAAAAAACACGTGTTCGGTTTTGATCAGGAACTTCACAATACATTTAAAATGTTCTAAGTTTGGGTGACAGAATTGTAGAAATTAAAAATACCAAAACAACCACTAAACAAATCAACAGTAGTTGTAAAATAATCATTACTACAGTATGACATTGACTCAGAAGGTCTACAATATCATCAACACTCATCACTCTATTCACCTTTGTATTCACTTTAGTTAAATCATTAAGGTTTCTTACTGACTTGACCTTACCCTCTTATACACTCATGAGGCAAATTTCACTAGTGTTTCGCTGAATAGGAGATTTGTATGTGACAACAGCTTGAGAGGTTTGCTGTATCTCTTCCTTCTTGTATTGCATCTCACAACTGCTCAGCCCAGTATTCTTCTGACAGATTTTGCCATAAAGTATATATTTTCAGCTATAACAAGAATAAAATTTACACTTCAAGAACTATTTGGCAACACACTGGGAAGGTTTTATAGCACACACAACTCATTGAAAGTCCATATCCTAGTGATGGAATTCAATATAATCTGTTCATTATAAAGGTCTTGTAGTTGTTTTACTAAGGTGTCTCAGAGTGCCAAACTGGCTATTTTTCACTTAGTGTCACTGGTCAGTTATAGAAGTACAACCATGTGAACACTATTAGGAAGGCGTAGTAACACTGAATTGTACATGAGAGTCCTATGAGGGTAAACCATAATCTAGAAGACATTTTATCTAGTTACCTAGATAGTCCCAAGGAAAAGATTTCATTCCAAATCATAGAAAAAGGGTATTTTTATATGTCTGTGGTTGTCAGAACACTACTTTTATCAGATCCACCAATACTGCTCTTCATGTCATGCTGTGGGTACCTGGCATTAGTACATCCATGATTTTGAGAATTACTTTCCCTGAATGTTTCCTACTGCTTTCCTGAAAGAAAGATTTGTGAGTGAAGTAATAAATTATTAATGCTACATGTCATGAAGTAAAATATATTCTTTTTCAGAACTTGATTCACTAATCAAGAATAAATGAATGCATCTGAATTATTCAAAGAACCTAAAATTACACAAATTGTACTCAAATTGAATATTTTGAATATTCTATTCAAAATGTAACAGAAGGGATCACTCTTCACATTAACCTACAGTTTTACAAGGTAGCATTCAGGTTCTTACATGAAACATTTAACAGTGCATTCTTTATGAATTAAAATGAAAAGAATGTCTTATAAATTGCAAAATTTGCATTAGATGCAGAGCAGAAAGTCAGTTTTCTTGACACTAAAAGCTTGTTGTGCTAGGATGAACTTCAAGAGATCAGATTTCAAAGCATCCCATTCCATACATTTAGCCAAACTTCAATCAAGATTGCCATGATAATGCAGTCGCTTTCTATATAAAGTGATATTTATTACTTCTTGATGGTTTTCAATGACTGCTTGAAAACGGGCCTTCTGAAAATGCTACATATTAACAACAATGCTTTGAGTTAGTCTGTCACACTTATGAGCTACATTAGGCCATAGGGATCTAGGATTAGAGGTGACCTACTTTTATAATGTCTAGCCTTTTTTTTTTTTTTTGGTCCCAGGACTTCAGTCTATGGAATGGATAGGTCAAATGTATTTTAATGGAGTTTATGTTGTTATTTGTTAATTGCTTAATCTGTTTTAGTTTCAAAATTAGTTGAATCCCACTACACTGAAGACAGAAATAACATCAGGATTATAAGCTTTTTGTGTTATAGTAAAATAGCATGTTACTGTGGAAATTAAATTATTTGAATAATGCAAATCATATTGCATGCTAACCAATAATAGTAGCTAGTGCTATTACAATTACAATTCATTCATCTACATTTACACAAAACACTTCTGCCTATGGAATTCCGCCATCCTTTGAAAAGTCTACTATCTGTACCTTACAGGACATGCTTACACTATTCCTTCCATGTGAGGATTCTCTGTCTCTCTTTTCATTTTTTCTTTCAAATTTGTAAACAACCCTTCCTTTCACAACCAATCCTGAAAACCTACAAAAATTTTACAATGCCTTTCAAAATTAGAAAATGTCTTGGAGTACTCAGGCTCATATCTATGGCTGAAGAAGTTACTGGAGTACCTGAAGGCATAATCTTCCATTTCTCTGTCAGGTAAATAAGTTTCCACCACCATTATGTGTGCTTTTCCTAAGTACTCAATTCCTTTGGAGTTCTGCAGTGCCTACTGTTACCTTTTCTATTAGATAAAAGAGGTTTAGAAAAAATATTGGGTTGAAAATAGGAAAGTGATTGAAAGAGTGAATACTGAAGAGTTAACTTCCCACTTGCTCCCCCTTCCCTATAAAAGAAGCACTATCTCCCAAAGGCTATCTTCTAGATACAACAAAGTTTCTAATCAAAAGAAGTTAAACGATCCTAGAGTGAAATTTTCTGCGTTCTAGCATTTTGGGCATCCACTAGCATAATGTCTACATCTCAGTTCAATCAAAAAAAAGCTCTCACTAAGCTCATCAGTAAGGAAGTCCTATTTCTGGAGGATAGGTTCTTGCCTCACACAGGAAAGAATTCAAGAGCGAGGCATAGTAAAGTGAAAGCAAGTTTATTTAGAGAGATAGACACTCCAGAGACAAGAGAGCGGTCCATCTCACTCAAAAGGGAAAGTGGCTTAGGAGACACACATTCCATAGGCAAAATGTGGGCCATCTGCAAAGGCAAGAGGGAGAGAGACCATGAGGTGTGGGGTGTTTAGTTTAAAGAAGATACACACTCCATAGACAGAGTGCAGACTGTCTAAGAAGGCGAGAGAGAGCGTGACCATGAGGTGAGGGGTTGTTAGTTTTTATGGGCTGGGCAATTTCATATGCTAACAAGTATGAAAGGACGATTATTCCAACTACTTTGGGGAAAGGGTGAGGATTTCCAGGAATTGGGGCCCCTGCCCACTTTTGGACCTTTTATGGTCAGCCTAGGAATTGTCATGGCACCTGTGGGTGTTCCAGGAAGCTCAGGGTCTAATGGAAGTTGAATCTTCCACCATCTTGGTTCTAACCAGTTTGTCCTGTCCTCAATTGCCGTGTCATTCCTTAAGTGGTTGTGCCCCGCCCCTTTCCCTCCTGTCTCAACCCTATCAACCTATATAGAGCTTCTAAATACGTTTTAGTTCCTGATTCTTACCTTTGGAATAAATACTGAATTTTGAGGAAAATTAGAATATAAATTATCAATTAAAACAACAAGGGAGTGATATCAGCAAGATGGTGAAATAGGAAGTCCCAGCCCTTGTTCCCTGACAAAAACACTAATTTAACAATATATGGACCACAATACCTTTAGGAGAGGTCTAGAATTCTGTTAGGAAGTTGCAGTACTCCAGATGAGCACAAAACAAAGAACAGGCACATTGAAATGAGAAAGAAGAGCAATTTTATTTAACCTGAGCTACCCCCTCCCTCAAGTCGGCACAGCTCAGCATGGAGAGGTAACCTTGGCCTGCAACTTCTCCAACAAGGGGAAAGGAAAAATGGAACATGCTTCAAATATCTTGGTGTTTACATGCACTGCTGGAGAAATTGGTTTCTGTCTTGCATCATATGTAGCACTGGTAAAACTGGAATAGTTTAGATGCCAGGGGGCAGTTAAGAATAAAAGAAATGGGGCAGAGAGCCTCCTGTGGCTGGCACTGCTCTGTGAGATTGCAATCAACTGCAGAACCTGAAGCTTCTCCCCTTGGAGGTGGGGAGAGGTATGGAGAATACCTCCAAAATCCTGGCCTTCTACTAGGCTGCCCAAGAGGTTGGTTTCTGTCGCACCTCACTCAGGACCCTGATGGAATCAACCTAGTTTTATGGAGGCAACTAAAAAGAAGTAAAAGTAAAAAAATGGCTTGCTATTCCCTGCACTGCGCTGCAAAATTGGGAGGAGGGGCATATCTTAAGGCATCTTCACAGGGAAGGAGAGGGAGGAGTAGAGCATACCTCTAATGTCCTAGCCCACAATATAGCAGCCAGACACCAGAGGGACAGAAGGAGCAAGAGATTACAGATTCTTGGGGGTAAAAAAATGAAGGAAATGAGTAAATCACTTGAATTCACAATCTACATGCACAAGTTCAGAGACGATACATTCACAGAAAACGTTTGAGAGGCATCCAGAATTGCTAGCCAGGCTGATTGGTGAAGGCCTTTCCTTGTTAAAGCCAGTCTATAAAGACTGGAAGAAGTGGCTGTTTCTTCAAATGTAAAGACATCAAAGAAAAGTTACAAGGAACACAAAGAATCAGGAAAACATGACATGATAAAGGAACAACAACAGGAAACATGTCTAGTAATTGACCCTAAAGACATGGAGATCTGTGTATCTGACAAAGAATTCAAAATAATCATTTTAAAGAAGCTCAGTGAGTTATAAGAGAATACAGACACACAACTGAACAAAATTAGGAAAGGAATACATGAATAAAATGAGAATAACAGCAAAGAGAAACTATAAAAAAGAACCAAACAGAAATTCTGGAACTGAAGTATATAATAACTGAAGTGCAAAAATTCACTAGAGGGTTTCAACAACAGACTTGATCAAGCAGAAAAATGAATCAGTGAACTTGAATACACTTCACTTCTGGGTATATATCCAAAATAATTAAAATCAGGAATTGAAGCGATATCTGCACTCCCATGTTCATTGCAGCATTATTCACAATAGCCAAGATATGGAAATAACCTAAATGCCTGTCAACAGATGAATGGATACAGAAAATGTGGTATATACATACAATAGCATATTATTCAGCTTCCTGAAACTCTTGGATCAGAGACAAAGGATAGTTTATTATTCACAGCAATAAAATTAGCTAGAGTATCACCTTTTTGCACTGGTTTCCTGAGCCTCAATACCTGCAGGGTGATACAAAGAAAGTCACCTGAAGCTCGCACACACAATGGGATGCATTATAGTGGGTGAACTTTGAGTTTATGGAATTCACATCTTTTATAGTAGGCTTTAATTATGACTGCTCTTTTCTTTGGAAGGAAGTCACTACCTCCGTCTTCCAAAGCTCTTCTCTATACAAACATCTTTGAAAAGCTAGTCCAGAACAAGAGACAGTTCGTACTTCCCTCACAAAAGATGTAGAAACTCAAGAGGCCCATTGAAAATTTCCTCCCAACAGTGACTATTTTAAATTTAAATTTCATAAAATTTAAAAATTCAGTTCGTAAGTTGCACTAGTCACCTTTAAAGAATTCAATAGCCATATGTGGTTAAATGCTACCATATTGGACAATGAAAATATGGAACAATTCCATTAATGAAGAAAATGCTATTGGATAGAGTGGCTCTATGTCATATAATAATAATAATAATGAGTAATAACAATAGTAGTAGTAGCTAATATTTATTAAGCATTTCCAATTTGCCAAGAATTTTAAATGCATTATCTCATTTAATCCTCACATTAGCCCTAAAAATTAGAAGTTAATATCCCCACTTTGCAGATGAGAAAACCATGCCTTAGAAAGGTGGAACAGTTTACCTACGTGGGATCACACTTGTAGTCACTGTCAGAGACTGAACTGTACTTAACTACTCTCTTATGTGACTTTCTTTGGATTCCTATAGCAGATTGCATTTCTAAAGGACTGCAACCATGTTTACAGTCCCACATGCACTTCTGGATTGTCACAACAACCCTATCAAGAGTCAGAACCTATATTCTGTCCTCTTAAAGTTGGGTGGGACTTTGTTACTGGACTGATAGAAGTGATGTTACATACAGTGTAAGTGATGTTATATGAAGTTCAAGAATAGGTCATATTCTTGATAAGGGTTCATATCTTTGACAACATAATAGAGCTTCTATCTGGCTTCCTCATAGGACAGCAGCTCCAGGAAGTCAGCTGCCAGGTTGTAAGGAAGCCCAAGCGACATGGAGAAGCCTTGTATGCATTGTTCTGTTTGGCCTCACTGTGTGTCAGACACATGAACTTTTGTTCAGTAACAATAATAAAAGAAGTTAGAAGCAGTTTATATGCTATTGCTTTAAAATCATCTCAGGCAGTTACAATGTCGTTTCTCAGCAACATCATCTGTCCTGAAGCACAGAAGAAGGATAAGGAATCAGGAGCTAACAGGCTGGAGGACCCTGGAGCTACATTTACAGATTCTTTCTCAGTTTTTTTTAATGTAGTTTATTCACTATAGCTTAAGGGGTAAGCAAGTGTTCACCACCCACTACTCTTATTATTTTCAAGGGTAGACAATAACAAATGCTAAGCAAATAAATCTTTTGAAACCATTTTAACCTACTTCTGATTTTTTTTAGGTAACAAAAGCTTACAGAGTTGATCCTAGATGTTTATTTCTATATCTACATGTATTTTTCCATCTGTCTTTATTTACATATAAAATTGGGAAAACACCCACCATGCCTGAGGTATTCTCTGAACAAGGGACAGAAAGCAAAAGTATTTGGTATGGGAAGGGAGTCCCATCTAAGAATTTGAATTGGGTATAACTGAAAATAACTGTAATCTCAAATCTGCTGTAGTTTTGTCTGGTTTAAGGTTAATACTTCAATAGACAGAACTTTTGTTGTGCAGAATGTCCTAATACACTTAGTTTCTTATCTGTAGGCCTCAGGGTTTACCCTGCATAGTAAACAGTTGCTGTAAAAAGTTCTACTGCTGTAGCCAACAGCAAAGCATGTGGAAATATTTCTGTACACCCAACTTTATCCTGGGAATGAGTCAGAATAGTTATACAAAGAAGTCACTTAAAGAGCTTGAATGGGTCCCATCTCTCAGGCTTCTAAATGAGAATGCTATAGAAAATGCATGATGAGACTTTTCCAAAGCCTGTCATGTGGGGAACTTTATTCCCAGCCACATAGAGCAAGAGGAGGCCTATCTGTTCCTGATCCTTACTCCTCTTGGAATAGACATGCAGCAGCACTTCACCCCAAAGCACACACATACACTGCCTGGAAGACGATTCATCCTGCCCTCTTACCTGGCTTAGTTAGCCATCTACAGCCATTTATATGTACTTGTGGAAAAGCCTCCAGGCTTCCAGGGAATAATATGCAGCCCTGTCACTACCTGTGTAAAGCAAATACCCTTAAAGCTTCCACCTGCACTAGTGGGCCCATTTCCATCCATTCCCAAGTGTATAATGGAAGAGATTTCATCTACTGATCATCAATTTCAGGGAAGAATGTGAATAATAAATTTATATACATTTGGAAGGAGCTCACACCCACTAACAACACTAATTCACGTAGACCAGGAGCAGCAAACTCATTAGACAACAGTCAGGAAATGTAACTATGTGAAACATTTTTGGTGGAAAACATCAGTGATTATGGGGACTCTGGGGAACATGACAGTAAATCCACTATACCAAACTACAGGCCCCATTTTATCACTGGCCATATCAGTATATTAGTAGCTCAAAATAGAGAATTCAAATTGAAAATTCAGGTCCAATGGCTGAGTGTAATAAGATGCTTCATAGAAAGAAAAAAAAAAAAAAAGGAGAATGCTTTGAAAAAATTCTAAGCCATATCCTTTGAAATACACTTAAAAATCAAGTGCAGACTTACGTAAAAGGAATAATTTCTCAGTGTTTTAGGGTTTTTTAAATTGCCAAAAATTATATGAAGGGATACATCACTTGCAGAATATACCCTGGCAAAAGCATATCTAGCTATATCTATCTATCTATCATCTATTTCTCTGTCTATTTGGTATTTTTTAAACAGAAAATTTACATTGTCTTCAAATCTTTATGGCACCTTTCAAATAGTGATCATCTATATGTCATGAAGAAAATTATTATTTTTCAAACACTTGCTAAGTGTTTTTTACATATATAATCCTCAAAAGAACCCTGAAGTTTGATACTGTTATTCTCTGTATTTTAAATATAAGAAAGAAATGTTTCCCAAGATCAAAGAATTAATAAATAGTGGAGCTGGTTTTGAACCCTGCCCAAGCTGCTAAATATTAAAAAATTGTCAAAAAGATCCACTCCCAAAACCAAAAGTGTGGGACTAGACTAAATTGAATATAAATTCTACCAACCTTTCAAGTAATAAATAATTAATATGTCATTTAAACCAGTATAGCATAGATAGAGAAGGTAAACACCCAAATTCGTTTATAAATCTGGAGTGATGCTGATAATAAAACATGGTAAATTTAGAAAAAAAAAAGAATTAACAATAGCCTTGTCTCCCTTATGAATAGAAGTTCCTTCTTTATTTGATGTATATTTGACTGTCTATGCTGTACAAGGCTCTACACTAGGCACCAAAAAAGAAGTTGACTAATGTACTGTTGACCATATAATTATATAGAAATTTCCACATCTAGCTTGTCCACTACTTTATCTCCAACACCTAATGCAGTGACTAATACATGTTAGAAATTCAAATATGTATTGACTTAATAGCTTAATGAAAGTGTGGGAATAGATAAGGAATTTGGAGAAAAAGTTGTTTAGGACTTTCATTAAAATATATCAGAACATACTTTAAAGCTCTAAGATTCAAGAGTTTTGAACTAATGTAGAAAAATTGATCAACTGAACAGAGTCCAGAAACAGAATAAAATATATATACGAATTTATATAAAAAGGTAATGTTTCAAGTAATTGGAGAGAAAGGATGAATTATTCAATAAATTATGTTAGAATAATTAACCATTTGGAAAAAGAATACAGTGAGATATTCGGCTCACATCAGTATTTCCAGAAATAGATTCCAGATGGTGGAAAGATCTAAATGTAAACGAAAGGGATGATAAAAAAAATTGTTAAAGTCTTAAAGGAAAATATTAGAGAATATGTACATAAACATGAGTCAAAGATTAAAAATTTAAAAGAGAAATTTAGGCAGGTTTGAATGCAGAATTTTTTTTAAATCTATGTGAAAAAAGACACTATAAACAAATTTAGAGAACAAGTATACTGGGAAATACATTGACAAATATATGTGACAAACAAAAGAGTCAAGTCTATACTATATGAGAATTTATAAACCAATAAAGATGAATACCTCATTTAAAATAAGTAAACACAAGAATTAACAAAAGAAGAATTGCAAATTGTTCACAAACATAGGAAAAGAAACTTTAAATTTACAATCAAACAGATGCAAATTAAAACATGTTCTCTCTGCACATTTTCAAAGATTTAAAATATAGAAAAAATTTAGTGCCAGCAAAAGCATACTTTTATAATGTAGTTACAAGCATAAATTTATGGAGCATATTCAGAGGATCATAGAAATATTAATTACAATGTAAATTCAAGAAAACTATTGAATTATAAAATTTGGTCAATTTTTTTCTGTATAAGCATTCACACAAATGTGAATAATATTCAGAGACAAATTTTTTTAATATTGGAAGCAATTAAATTGCCTATATATTTGAATGTCTAAATCTTGGTCCCTCCACATAATGGACCACTCTGCAACTATCAGACAGAATGTCATTATAAGATATCCAGTTTATATTTTTAGGTACAAAATCAAGTTGCAGAAAATAATAGCACAGTATAATAAGTTTTTAAAAGAAAATATTTAGAATATTTACATTATTTTCACTGTTGTTATTTTAATATATGAAGTATTTCCAAAATACAGGGAAGAAAACAAAAAATGAGATATTACTCCAATATCTTCCACCTATATTTAATATGTTTACTTCTAAAATACTTTTTAATAAATAAATGTTATAGTTACAGTTGAAGCCCACCTATGCCTTGCCATTGACCCACTTCTACCCACCACCTTTCTCCTCCTCTATTTTAGAAAGTAAGCATTATCCAAAAGTTGTTGTCATTGTCTCCATTCATATTTTTCCCCACATGTCAAACATATGTACATGTCCATAAAATTGTAATTTACTGTGCTTTTAAATTTTACATAAATGATATTTATTAGTTATCATTGCTGTATATCAAATTACCCTAAAACTTAGTGACTTGAAAGAACAAACATTTATTATCTCACAGTTTCTGTGGGTCAGGAATCTATGTGTGGCTTCACTGGGTGCCTCTGGCTCAAGGCTTTTTCATAAGCCTGCAGTCAAGACATTGGTCATAGCTGCAGTGTCATCTGAAGGCTCAACAGAGGGAAAATCTGCCTCCAAGTTGACTCACACAGTTGTTAGTAGAATCCTGTTCCTTGTGAGCTGTTGAACTGATGGCCTCAGTTCCTCACTGGCCATTGACCAGAAGTCTCCTGTATCAGTCAGGGTTTTCCAGAGAAACAGAACCTATAGGGTAAATAGACATAGACATAGATATAGATATAGATATAGATATAGATATAGATATAGATATAGATATATAGATGATATAGATATAGAAATATGAGATTTATTATAGGAATTGGCTCACATGATTATGGACCAAGAAGACCCATGATCTGCTCTTTGCAAGCTGGAGAACCAGGCAAGTGAATGGTATAATTCAGTCCAAATACAAAGGACTGAGAAGCAGGGAAGTCAATAGTGTAAGTCTTAGGCTGAGTCCAAAGGCTTGAGAACCAGGAGTGCAGATGTCTGAGAGCAGGTGAAGATGAATGTCCTAGCTCAAGCAAAGAGAGAAAATTGGCCCATCTTTCACCTTTTTGTTCTATTCAAGTCCTCAGTGGATTAGATGATACCTAGCCACACTGGTGAGGGCAATCTTCTTTACTCAGTCTACTGATTCAAATGCTAATCTCTTTCAGAAACACCATCACAGACACACACAGAAATAATACTTTACCAGCTATCTGGGCATCTCTTAGCTCACCCAAGTTAGCATATAAAATTAGCCATCACACCCCCCTAAGTTTCTTGAAACATGGGCTTCTCCATAGGGCAGCTCATAACATGGCAGCTGACTTCCATCAGGGCTACCAAGTAAGAGAGCAAGAGAGGGCAAGTAAGACCAAAGTCAGAGTCTTTTTGTCATCTACTCTTAAGAACTAACATCTCATTGATTTTTTCATATTCTATTCATTAGAATCAAGTTACTAGGTTCAGCCTGCACTGATAAGGTGAAGATTATACAAGGACATAAAAACCAGGAGGTGAGAATCATTAGAGGTGATCTCAGTGGTTGCCACCATAGTTATCATATAGGGCATACTTTTCTGCAACATTGTTTAGTTATCATATTTTGTAGATTTATCAATCTATCATTTAATCATTTTAAGTATTGTATAGTAAAATTTATATAACCATTTTCATCATGTTAAGAGGCTTTCTAATACAGTTTTAACATTTTACACTCCTACCAGAATTGTATGAGAATGCAATTCCTTCAACTTTGACTTCCTACATTTCTGTATTATTTTCATTTTGTAGAATACACAGGTATGACTTCCATACTTAGAAATACATTAAAATTATAGATAAACTAAAATATGCATAATCCAAGTCTGTGTGGGTCACTGTGGTCAACTGTATCATGTGACATTAGAAAGAAACTCAATGTCAACCACTATAAAGGCCTAAAAAGCAATTTAAATCATCATTCAATAATTTCAGAGTAATGCATGTGCAG
Organism: Camelus ferus; assembly: GCF_009834535.1. Taxonomy (NCBI): domain Eukaryota; kingdom Metazoa; phylum Chordata; class Mammalia; order Artiodactyla; family Camelidae; genus Camelus; species Camelus ferus. Next base: position 60,261,010 of record NC_045732.1, read on the forward strand.
GACACACATTTAAATGTGCTAAACTTACTCACCTCTCATCTCAATGTCTAACTCTTCACAGTGTTATTTTCCAAACTCCTCTATATCCACTACCACCTCAACTTCCCCAAGAATTAATTATTATAGACTTTTAAATTTCAATCTACTCCTCTTCCTCTCAATTGTACTTCAATATATTATTTTATAAACAACTGTAGCACTTCAGAACTTCACTCATGTGTTTTCTTCACCCATTATCTTGTTTGCACAAAGTGTCCCAAAACTTAACAGTATAGGCAAACACAGGAATTTTCCTGGAGGAGGGATAGGTTTGGTATGAATAAGGGAGATGGAAAGGGAAAATCTGCAAATGTGTTAATAATTCTTTGTCATGCAAAAACAAACTCTACCTTGGGGGAAAAAAAGGAAAACTATATAAAGAATCAACTTGGTTTAGTATATTTAACTAGTGTTTTTCGGCAGTGTCAAAATTTAAATCAGTTGCTGTGTTAAAAATAATCCTACCCAAAGTATGTTAATGGCACAATATCAGGAAAACTCTGAATTTCGAATTCCTCTTGAATTCTCTGATCCATCTGTACATGTGTTTCCTTTTTAAAAAAAAAATTAGACATTATATTAGTATGTTTATTTTAGTAGATATACTAAACTTGTTACATTTCAGTCAAAGACAAATTATCTATTCAATCAAAACAGAGATGTGCTTATGAATCATTCCTGACCCAAGAGAGATTATATATAATGTTGATTACTAACTATTCTAGTTGGCTTTACAGTTATTTAGAAGTATTAAGGGGAGAAGTAAACAGGCATTCCTAACTCATCTAAATGGGATCTTCAAAACCACCATGCATGCCAGACCCTTAAAAAAAATGAAATAATCTAAATAATTTAGGCAAAGAAAGATGACATCATGCCAAAATCATCTGCCCCTTACTCTCCCACCTTTAAAGCCAGAAAGGATTCTGGGTTCACATCTATCCAATGTTATTGGTTATTCTATCCCATTCAGTTCCAATGAATTGATGTGTCTAGCCACTGTTGCTATAATGTTAAGTCATCCTGGAACACATCTTGGCTGCAACTGGGCCCACATCTTTAGTTTCTCATACCAAATGGAGAAGCTGAGAGTTTCAGTTAGGTCTCAAGATGTCTTGCATACTAGCAGCATATGGGTCTTAAAATTGTCAGTGTTTTTGGGCTGCCTACCCTCTCTCCCTCCATTTCTTTTACTAGAAATAGAGCCTGCTTCTTTTGATGCATAACTCCCAGTGCTGTTTTATCAGAATCAAGGACCAAATTTTAATTGAATTATTTAAATTTAAATTGCCCTAATTAGAAGCAGATGCCCAAGTGCTGGAGACTCAACTCTTTTATGTTGCTTAATGAGAGAAAGTTTAATACTAGTAACTAAAATATTCTTTAGGCCATATAAGCAATGACTAGTATATAGTGTTTATTTAGCTTTGTTATAATACTTGCAAGTCATCAAAAACACTTGATTTTGTTCTCCTTTATGCATCCCCCAAAGTGAAATAATCACAAGCAGAATTTTAAGGTATTCCTTACTTTAACTCTAACTTTGATTTTCATCATAATATTCCCATTAATTATTTTGCTGTCTGCACATTCATCTCAATTATTTTTTTCAGATTTTCCTAATATTCAATCACTTTTTATGAAATAATTTCTTTCTTCAGGTCTACACAGTTTATTCATAGACATTAGAGTCTTGATTTAAAGAAGCTGAAAAAAGAGAAAGAGCACAATTAATGAAAACAAATATAAAATAGAGATATATGGAAAGAAAATCAGTCAAAAATTATAAAATATGTATAAAAATAATTGGTGCATTCTTTAAAGATAGATCAACTTTTTAATTTTTTTCTTGGCAGTGTATTTAATTTCTTTCAATGGCAAATAATGACTGTGGCACTAATAATTTTTGAAATAAAATTTATACATATATTTAGATATGAAAAATATATTTGCATTAAAATAAAATATTTTTAAATCCCTGTAAATATAAAAACAGTTTATGATTTTTGAGAAGGTTGTAAAGTTCATTTGTATTTTATTTGTTTGGAAATTAATTATTTTTCTCCTAGGAAATATTTGGTATGGCAAATAGATATCTACACCACTCCCATAAAATCTTACTGAACTTCTAAGGTCCCTTAAGTTTTGTTCTAAACAGATTGTAGCACAAAACATTATATTATGTTTAACAAAGTTTCTATGGAAAAATATGTTCAGAGGTCCAAATTAGACTACCAGGAATAATTCTTCCCTCACTGAGGTGGGGTCATTGTGCCTATTAGATAACATTTGTTGAACATTCACTCTGTGTTGCAAGAGGACACAATGCTAATTGCTCTACATACATACAGCAGGATGAATTTTTTAGTATTTCCCTAGATGGTTTTTTCTGTATAATTCTTTTTTTTAAACTTCCACCATTAACACTAAAACTAGAAATTGAGACATTTTCTTCAAAGAAGAAAGAAAAGAAATTTTTATTGAGATAATTATGGATTCACATGCAGTTTTAAGAAACTATAGAGAAATCTACTGTGTATCTTTTACCTGGTTTTCCCAACAGTAATATTTGTAAAATTATACAACAATATCACAGCTAGAATATTGGCATTGATAAAACCCAATGATCTTATTGAGATTTCATGAGGTTACTTGTACTCATTTGTGAAGTGTGTGTGTGTGTGTGTGTATGTTTGTATTTAGTTCTACAACATTTTATCACACCAGGAAGTTTGTGAATCCACTACCACAGTCAAGATACTGAACATTTCAATCAAAAAGAATCCCTGATATTGCCCTTCTATGACTGCTCCCACATCTTTCCCTCTCCCTCTTGTCTTTAACCCATGTAAACCTCCATTTGTCCACCATTTCTAAAATTTGTTATTTCAAAAATGTACATAAGTGAAACCATATGGTATACAGTCTGGGATTGACTTCTTTCACTCCACATAACTCCAAGGAGATGCAACTAAGTTGAATCAGTATGTTTATTTGCTTAAATTGCTCAGTACTTACTTGTATGTTTCAATAGTTTACTTTCATTACTGAGATAGTATTCCATGTTATGCATGCACCACATTTTGTTTGATCATTTACCAGTTGAAGGACATCTGAAACTTTTGGCTTTTACAAATAAAGCTGCCATGGACATTTATGTACAATCTTTTCTGTGAACATGAGTTGTCATTTCTTTGGATAAATGTCCAAGAATGAAATTTCTGGATCATATGGTAATTGCATGTTTAGTTTTATTAGAAACTGCCAATTTTTCCTAAAGTGGCTCTATCATTTCACATTAGCAAGGCACAAGAGCTCCAGTTTCTCTGGATCTGGATGTGCTAGCATTTTGTGGTGTCACTCTTTTTTATTTTAGTTATTCTAATAAGTGCATAGTGATAGCTTACTGTAGTTCTTGACTTGCATTTCCCTGATCGCTAACATTGCAGAATGTATTTTAATGTGTTTCTTTCACATTTACATGTTCTCTTTAGTGAAATGTCTGTTGATGTCTTTGGTCATTTTTAATACAGTTCTTATAAATATTTAATTTCAAGAATTCTTTAGTCTAGATACTAGTCCTTTGTAGGATAGGCTGATTGCAAACGTTTTCCCCAAACCAAGACTTGTCCTTTTATCCTGTTCACATGAGCTTTCACAAAGGAAAATATGTTTTTAAAAAAAATTTGATGAAGTCCAATTAATCAACTTATCTTTGTATGGCTCATGCTTTTGGTGTCAAGTCTAAAAACTTTTTGCCTAGCTCTAAATTATGAAGATCTTCCCATAACTTTTCTAAAATTTTATAGTTTTACATTTTACATTTAAGTCTGTAATCCATTTTGAATTCTTTAAAAAATTGTGTGTGCGTGTGTGTGTGTGTATGGATGTGTAATTGCTCCATGACCAGTTGTAGAAAAGATTATTTTTACTCATTGAATTTTTAAAAATTTTTGTCAAAAATCAGTTGGGCATATTTGAATGGGTCTATTTCTGAGTTATGCTTCTGTTCCATTAATCTTGTGTCTATCCCTCCATACCAATCCTACACTGTCTTGATCACTGTAACTACATAGTAGGCCTTAATCTAGGAGACAGAGTCTGCCCACTTCACTTTTCTTTTCAAAATTATTTTAGTTTTTCTAGGTTCTGTGCCTTTCTGCATATATTTTAGAATAAACTTGTTTATGTCTTTAAAAATCTTTGGCATTACTGGAAGGTATGTAACTAGGTTCCAAAGTGTTGCTGGTGACCAGGTTCTTGTCTCATTGCAGAAAGAATTCAGAGATGAGACACAGAGGCCCAGAAAATAAACTGAGGATTTATTAAGCTATAGATATTACCCTCTCAAGGGGAGAGTGAGCAGACTCAGATGAGTAGCTTTGCTGAGTTTCTTTGGCAGTTTGGTTACATAGGGTGTAAAAATGAATGGGGGGAATATTCATGTGGGGAAGGGTTTGGGGTCATATTCCCTGATTTTCATCCCAGCCCCACCTTCCTGAGGGGAGGAGAGATTTTTGCTTTTATGTAGTCTGGATTAGAAGTGTCATGACATTACTGCATGATGGATACGTCTAATCTGCAAGGCTAATTTTACTGTAATGAGGCCATAATGAGCAAAAGGTTACATTCAGACACTGGAGATTTCTCCCTTTTCCTACTTTTCTTTGTCTGCCTCCAGGACACTTGTCAACCCAAACTGTGTGATTTCTTGTACTCTAGAGGTTCCTGCTTTTCTGTCTGCCCAAGGACCGCTGTTGTTCACAAGATGTGTGGTTTCCTGCCATTTGTCCCATGCCCCTCTTTCTCTGCTCATATCTAGCTATCTGCCTGCTCTAATATAAGGAAAGTGTTAAGAATAACATGTGCTTCATGAAGGTAAAGATGGAAATTATGGGTTGCTAGGTATGTTGGAGGCTATAGGCTTTCAACTAATTTCCTGTCAAAAGTTTTAACATTCTGTGAAAAAAAAAATCATTGAGAAAGTATCAAGTATTATAACTACCTAGGAAACGCAGATTTCCTTGAGAGGTAAAACCTCTGAATGAAGATATTTCCTTCAATATGTTTTATAGGAGTTTGAGCCACAAGAAATTTAAGGCAACTGATGGTATATCTTTATGACCGTGTAACTTCTAAGTGTGTGAATAAAATTTACTTATTTTATCTCATCTTCACAACAACTCTACAAAGTAGGTTCTATTATTCACAGTGAGGGAATTAAAGCTTAAAAAGTTTAAATAATATTACCAAATGACTTAGACAGTGGTGAAGCAGGGATTTAAACATAGTTCACTCTAACTCAATAGCCTCTCAAAAAAAAAAAAACCAAAAAAACCCCAAAACACAATTTCACTATTCTGAATCATGTATTAACAACAAAACCTGGGCTAAGAAAAGAAATGTTTTAAAGGTATATCAGATTTTTATTGTAGCAAGCTGTATAGTGAAAGAATGCAGTTGTTCTGAAAACAATCTAAATGCAATTTTCATTCCAGTGTTTTCCTCATCTCAATTATAATAGGTATCTATCTATAGCTGAGCTATTTTCATCTTGTTGTTCACTTTTAAATTAGGTTTTAATAGTTGTCTGAATAGTTTGGATAACAATCATTTTTGTAGTATATCTTTTGCAAATATTTTCCCCCAGTATGTGGCTTGTCTTTTCACTCTTTTGACAGTGCCTTTTGCAGAGAGGAAATTTTTATTTTTAATGTAGTTCAGCTTATCATTGCTTTCTTTCATTGACTGTGCCTTTGATATTGTATCTAAAAAGTCATCAGTAAACTCAAGGTTATCTAGATTTTCTTCTATGTTATCTTCTAGGAGTTTTACAGTTTTGCATTTTACATTTATATCTGTGATCCATCATTAGTTAATTTTTCTAAAAATTGTGAAGTCTGTATCTAGATTAATTTCTTTGCATGTGGATGTCTAATTGCTCCAGCACCATTTGTTTAAAAAAACCTTAAACTATCTTTTCTCCATTGCATTACTTTTGCTCCTTTGTCAAAGATCAGTTGACTATATTTATGTGAGTCTATTTCTTGGCTTTCTTTTCTGTTCCATTGATCTCTTTGACTATTCTTAAGCTAATATCACACTTTCTTGACTAGGGTAGCTTTAGAGTAAGTCTTGAAGTCAAGTGTCAGTCCTTCAATTTCATTCTTGTCCTTTTTGTGCTGGCTATTCTGAGTCTTTTACCTCTTACTGAAAACTTAATAACAGTTTGTCAATACCCACAAAATAACTTGCTGCAATTTTGAGTGGGATTTTATTGAATCTATAGATCAAGTTTGGAGTAACTAACATCTTGACTATACTGGATCTTCCTATTCATGGATATGGTATATTTCTATATTTATTTAGTTCTTCTTTGATTTCTTCTGAGTTTTATAGTTTTCCTCATATAAAGCTTACACATACTTTGTTAGATTTACACATAGGTGTCTTAGTCAGTTGGGGCTGCTAAAACAAAATATCTTATACTGAGTTGCCAAAACAACAAACATTATTTTTCAAAGTTCTGGGAACAGGGAGGTCCAGGACCAAGGTGCTGGTTGATTCAGTGTCTGGTGAGTGTGTTCTTCCTGGCTTACAGATGGCCATTTACTTGCTGCGTTCTCAATTTGTGAATAGACAGAGATCAAACTCTCTGGTCTCTTCTTATAAGGACACTAATTCCATCATGAGGACTCTACCCTCATGACCTTATCAAAACCTACTTACCTCTCAAGGTTCCACCTTTTAAAGCCATACATTGGTGCTTGGGGTCTCAACATATGAATTTTGGCAGGACACATTTAGCCTATAGCATTCTCCTTCTGGCCTCCCAAAATTTATGTCCTTTTCACATGCAAAATAGATACATTCCATCCTGATAGTCCCAAAAATCTAACTTTTCTCTAGCATCAGCTTTAATATTTAAAGTCCAAAGTCTCATCTAAATGACATGTAAACCAGATATGGGTGAGACCCATGTGATTCATTCTGAGGCAAAATTCCTCTCCATCAGTGAACCTGTTTCTCTTAGCATATAAGTTATACTATTTTTACTTTTCATAGTGGTTGCCCTGAAGTTTGCAATATACATTTACAACTAATCCAAGTCCGCTTTCAAATAACACTATACCAGGGCAGGGGGGTAATAGCTCAGTGGTAGAGCACATGCTTACCATGCATGAGGTCTTGGGTTCAATCTCCAGTACCTCCATTACATAAATAAACAAACAAACAAACAAATAAGAATAAATAAATAAACCTAATTACCTCCCCGACACACACACACGCAAAACAAAACAAAACAAAAATAAATAAATAAAACAAAAAAAAAGGCAGAAAAAGGAGAGAAAAAATTAATTTCAACTGTCTTTTAGTGAGCCTGTGCCTCTGGACTATGATATTTACAAGTCTTCTCTCCTTCAGGTGGGACAGAATTGTTAGAGTGGTTAGAGTGGGCTGGAATTGGATATTTGCCTTCCCTTGCATGAAAGGACAGAGTGAGCAGGAGTTGGAGTTTCCCTTCTCCCAAGTCAGTTAGACTCTGACAAAACCCTCGTAAGTTGATAAAACCCTAGTAAGTTGAGTCCTATTTAACTAGCTCTTCCTGAATGTAGGCCTTGATAATAAGAACAGATTGCTCTGATGTATTTCAAAATGGCTACCTTTTCTTTCCTCCTTCTGCCAGAAACAGAAGGGTGTTTTTTTGTTTTTTTTGTTTTTTCCCCTCCAAAATATTCACTGTGAGAACTTGTAAGCTCCTAGAGGTAAAACTCACCCCACTATGACTGGGTCCCCCAGGAGTTTTTGACTCTCAGACTTGTCCACACTGAGCCTCCAGTGATTCATCGGTGACCATTCAGGTTTTCTTACCCCAGCACAGGTTCCCATGGAGGTGTCTGTTCATGGGTTTCTGGTCTGGTAAGTTGTTATTCTCTGTATTTACCTGTCTGTCTTTCCAATTTGGGGGAAAGTGGTTTGCCTTGTGAACTCACTTCTCTTATGGATCTAAGTAGAGTTGTTGATTTTTCAGTTTGTTCAGTTTTTTATTTGTTGTTAGGACAGAGTGGTAATTTCCAAGCTCAGTCCATCATGGACTGGACTGCAAACTGGCAGGTCTGTTCTCTCTGTATATTTTTGTGTATCAGTAGAATAAAATTTTTCAAATGTGTACATTTATGCAATTGTAATAAATTTTAGTACAATTTTATATTTACGTAGAGATTTTATTTGAATAGTGATTACCAACTATATCATTAAATTTTAAAGTTTTCATAACCACTCTGTTTAAACATATGGCTTCCTTCTTTACTATCGCTCTACTCAGGAGTCCCTACCCCAGTTTAACCCTTCTCTAAGCTAAGAACAACATTTAAACAGACTGACAAAGGAAATCACCTCCATCATGGTATTCACGCACTTCCATCATTCAATTTTTTATTTCCTTTATATATTCAATCTATAAATATGTGAGATGTATTATGCCCACCAGTCATGGAGAATAAAACAGTGAGGAAAATAAAGACATTTGCTGCCCTCAGGGGCTTCACACATTGTTCTAGATTTTTGATTGTTCATTATTTCACAGCCAGTGGCTTATACACAATGAGGATCTCTAACGTATTTGGGGGGAGCCTCTGAAAATCTTTAGGGGACAGCCTTTGGTATAGCTGTATTTGTTGTCACCTTTTCCCTACTCAAGAAACTAGTAGACTTCCTTCTCCTTCCGTGTGCACTAACAGATGTTTTATATCTCCACCACAGACATTAGGAATTCTGACTTATTTGAAGTTTTAATTCAACTAAATGATTTTTACTGAGTACTTTCTATATGTAAGCAATCTGTTAATCACCACAGGGAAAATAAACATAAAAAAGATTGCCCATTCTCTTAAATTGCTTACTTACTAGCTCGGATAAAGTTGGGAAGTGGGGCTGTAAGGTAGAGATGGAAGGGAGATATGTGAAAATTAGCTAGAGTAGTCATCAGAATGTGATGAGTACAGTAAAATAGGTACAAAATGGTGTGGGAACAAATGAATAAAAGGTCACATCTAATTAGGGGGATTAAAAGAGGTTTCATTAAAGAGGTGGTGAGATAAAATTGCAGAATTTTAAAATATGGACTCCAGGGTGGGAATAGAAGACATTCCAAAAAGATGGATTAAAATAAGCTTGGAAGAAGCAAAGGATGAGTCAGTAAGCACCCCAGTATGTCTGTAGAGTGATCATTTATAGATGGTCTAGTAGATTAGACAAATAAAAACCTGGAAAAGTAATTTGAAACAAAATGATGAGAGTCTTGGATGCAAAGTGATAGTTTCAAGTTAATCTGATAGTTAACTGAGGAGGAGCAATGAACATTTTAAAGTGAGAAAATAAAATATATAAGGCGTTACCGAAAGAATATTTTTCTAATAGAAGGGTAAGGTAATTTGGAATTGAGGAGGCTGAAAAGATGAAGACCTGCTAAGAAGGCCTTATAAAAGCTCAAGATTGAGTCAATCAAGCCTGAACTTAATCAGTGGCAGAGGAAACAGAAAAGAATGGATAAAAAGTATCCCATGGAAACTAAAATTAATACAATTCAGCAACTGGTTGGCCATAAGAAATGGAAGAGAGGGACGAATCAAAAATGACATAGAGATTTCAAGCCTGAGTAGAACTGTTGGAATAAATTAAATGTCAGGAAAATAAATTGTCTTGAGCAAGAAAATGAGGAGTTCAATTCTGAAAATATTGAATTTGTAGTGCCACTGAAGTGGAAATATCAGTGAAGCAGTTGGCTCTGCAGGTCTTCTGTTCTAGAGAGATACTAGGACTGAAGATACGGATGTAGGAGTCATTTACATAGAAGTGATGGTTGAATCTATGGATGCAGATACATTTTCTGAGGAATGGATTCTAAAAAGCAAATGACCAGAAGGTCAGGAATAGAATCTTAAGGAATATATGAAAGTAGCAAGATCCAACTTAAAGATAAAAGTGCTTAAGGAAGATCTGCAAATAATCGTGATGGCTCCACAAGGTAAATTTGGTGAAGATTTTTTTTTTTTCTTGGAAATAATTCAGACTTAGATAGGCATGCCCAGCAAACTGGTGGGCTCTTCCAACAAAAATCTCCTGGCAGGAAGATTTAAAAATCCCTTGCTTGGCCCCAGTAACAAAGCATAGTTAATTTAGGGAAGAACATTCTAAGAAAAAGATTATTTCCATAGCTTGGACTCTGAAACATGGTAGAGTCTAGCGGTTAAGAGTAGAGTCACTAGAGACAGACTGTGTGGGTTTGAATTCCTGCCCTTCCACTTAGTAACTGTGTGGTTTTGGGCAAGTATCTTAACTTCTCTGTGCCTCAGTATTTTAAAACGCATAACTGAAAAAATAATATTGTCCCATAAATCTGTTGTAGTGGTAAAAGAAGTTAAAATATAGTCTGAATATAAAACAGTTCTTGAGATGTAGTACAGGCTCAACAAATGTTAATTATTAAGTTTAATCTCCTGGTTCAGCTCCAGTTGGATTGTCTGAGACCTATGGAGAGATATTTCACTACATACTCTTTAAGATATGGATGCACAAGAACACTTCTTTGGGATTAATTTAACAAATTGGAAAATAAAGGGGAGGGAGTTACACTCCATCATACTGTCATGCAAACCCTTTCACCTTTGGCAACAAGAAGAGAGAAATGTCACGCCAAGCAGATCAAGTAGAAAGATGACAGTATCCACAAAAGTAGGAACAGACTAGTGACAACAGTCTGACCTACAACACTGCATCAATGTCTGCTGTACTAGGCAGAACAGCAGCCAACAAAATTAGAGAACCATACCTAGCTGAACAATGGGGGCGGCCATAGCAAGTTAATACAATGCTGATACACTGAGAGTGGAGCACGGAAAGGTATTCCTCCAAGGTGAGAAGTGATAAGGGCAGGCATTGTAGGGGGATCGGAGTAAAATTTGCCAGCAAGTGGGATAATAAGATAGTAAAATTGGGGTTGTATATATTTAGCAGCCTGGAAGAAGAGAACTTGACAAAGGATACAGAAAAACCAGTCAGGTAGAAATGAGGAGGGTACATTTTTACAGAAGCCAAAAGAGGAGGAATTCTTAGAAGTATGGAGTTGTCAACAGCTTCAAATATTGCAGAAATGTCAAGAAAAATGAATATTGATGTAGATGAATGGATTTGGAAACCAGAAGGTCATTTTCAGTGTCTAGTAAAGCAATTTCATTAGAATGGTGGTGTTGAGACTGATTTTAAGAAGTAAAACTGTGAATGGGTGGTGAAGAAGTGAAAACCATTGTGGAATCTTCTCTGAAGGAAATGTGAAAATAAGAAAAATAGACAAGATAGTACCTTGAAGAGGTGACAGGAAGTAGTAGATGAATTTTTAGTTTAGAGAGAGTTGAGGCATGTTTGTAGACACAGGAGGAAAACCCAACACTGGGAGATATTAAGAATTCAAGCAATAGAGAGACTGATTCATGGAACATCACACAAAGACCAGACAGAGAAGAGTTTCCATACTATATATGTTTTTCCTAGTTGGAAGGAACATAGTCTCTCTTGGAAGAGTTCAAGTCATGGGTGATAATATGAGGATAAATATGAAAAAATTGTGACAGGGCTTCCCTGGGAATTCTAAAAGCTGAGCAGAACAGTAGTCAGATTTCACAGAGAGAACTATAACATAGTTCTGAGGCCATTTTATGGACTGTCAAGACTTCCAGGAACCTCTGTAGCAGTTGCTCATGGATTTTCAATTTAGTGTTGTACCATTAATGTGACACAGCTACTCTTTTGGTTTCTGATGTTTTCTTTGTTTCTACTTATTTCTCCTCCTTCTATGCATTGACTGTTTTAAACTCTATTCAGTATATTTTCTCTCTTCCCTGCTATTAACCAGGTTGATGATGCATAACTCACCATATTCCAATATTTTAAATTTAATTTATAATAATTTAAAAAATTTGTGTGTAACATTAACATCCTATAAAACAATCTCCATCTTATACAAATTGTCTGCTTGCTTATAATTTGACCAATCCATGAACTTCAGTTCAATCACCTTTTTTATGGTCCCCCTTGCCATTTTATCCCTCTGCACATGCTTTTAGCCTCAGCTGTGTCTATTAACTACACCATTATCTTGGGATTCCTAGTTTATATTTATTTAAAAAAGAATATTATTGTTTAGTTTATCCTCATTTGGCCAGAACTGTTCATGTGTTGTTACCTCATAAGCTTCTGATTAAGTTCAGAGAATGGCTTGTCACAATGCAGTGACCATTCATAGTCTAATACCCTATAGCTAAGTGTTGGTTGTGGAAAAGTATAAAGTGGGACATCATGTAAGTAGAATATGATCAAGAAATGACCAGGGGTCACTTCCCCTAGCAGGGGAATGGCTTTGACCTAGTTGGTACTATGATTGACTGATTGATGACCCCTGTGAATTAAATAAATTAGCACAGATAAACCAAATCTATTTCTGAAATGATTCTCAGTTCTTCTCCTTTTCATTCTGATCAACAGTGTCTTAGTTTACACATTCTTATCATCTATTATCTGGACCTTTGCTAACTTGTCTCACTGCCTCTGGTCTCTTTTCCATTCTAAACTATCTTACACATTGATGATGGGATTTTCTTTCTAAAACTTGGGGATTTCAACTATACTGTACAACACATTTAATGACAATAAAAACTAGCATTTTAAAGTGCTGTCTACATCTTATTCACTTAACATATACAGTCTTTTTTTTATCCTTTTCAGATAATAGATGACTATTATTATCCTCATCTACTTGATGCTCAGAAATGTCAAGTAAAAAATTAATTAATGGTGAAATCAGGATGTAAACCAGTATTTACTGATTTCAATATCATTTCAATATTTATGATTTGAACTCTATCCTATATAACTTCTCGTCAACCGCAGAAATAAGCATAAAATCCTTATATTCATACATAGTTCTTCACAATTTTCCCAACCCACACTGAGAAGCTCATTTCTTGCCTCTTTCATCATGTACCAACCTTACAATTTAGCCATAATGAACTTCTGCAGTTTCCTAAATATGCTACTTAAAAAAAGTATTTATTCCCAATATCCTGGGATGGATATGTTTAAAAGACAAAATTTTAAGTTCCTTCTAGCATGATTTTTAGTACTATAGTAACTGGAAAGCTAAAAAATAAATATCCAGAAATCTCTTGTGACTGGAGTTATGGAGGCCATGATAGACAAGACTCTACTAAGATTCCCATACTCTGGTTATCCAATTAAGTATTAATCTAGGTATGGCTGTGAAGGAATGTTACAGATGAAATTAAAGTCCCATGTCAGTTGACATTAATAAACAGAGGTTATCTGGATGGACTTGACTCAATCAAGTGAGTCCTTTCAAATCTGAAAATTTTCTCCAGCTGATGGCAGAAAGATGTCAGAGTTTTCAAGCAGGAGGATTTAATGGGCCTGCTCTTGCTAGCTTTAGAAGATGAAGGGAACCATGTATAAATGGAACAGAGAGTGATTTCCAGGAACAAAGAATGACTCCTAGCTGATGGCTTTTAAGGAAATGGGAACCTTAGTCCTATAACTCCATGGAGATAAATTTTGCCAACAGCTGTTTTCCCAGACCATTTAAACCATAACTCAGCATGGTTGACACTTTGATTCCGGCCTTGTGATATACTGAGCAGAGAAGCCAGTGGTGACATGTCAGATTTCTGAACTAGATAACTGTGAGCTAAAAAATGAATGTTGTTTTAAACTGCTAAGTTTGTAGTAACTTGTTACTCAGCAATATAAAACAACAACAGAGTCAAATTAAGTTTTGCTAATGAGTTGTGCTAACATAAGATTTGGAAGGCAGAAGTTAGGCATAAGCCCATTAAAATGGCTTTCCAGTTTTCTGGCTGGCAAAAATTGGCTGTAGAGATGTCATTGCTCAATTTCCAGTTTCATGAAAGTGGCAATTACAGCAATAATAGTGGCCAGACTCCACATTTCTGAGTCCAGCCATTAGCATTATGGGTGTTGAGAAAGATAGTGGTTATCATGGTCTAGATTCCACATTCCAGTGTCCGGACAGATGCAGTGTTTGTAGTAGTCATAGTCATAGCTTCCTGACCAGCCTTTCTTATCCCTGGATCATGGCTACAATGATATTACATTAAAGTTCATAACTTACGGGGTCACCTCTTGATTCCCCACCTTCCTGATTATGATGAAAAATATTAGTGCTTCAAATATATATGTTCTAAGGAGTACTAGGTGTTACTACTGGAGGTCTAGTCTTGAGCTTCATCCTCCAACACTTGGAAAACTTCATAAATCCTGAATTTACTATTTTAAGTCCATTTTACTTAAAATATTTGGAATAGCTTCTATTACCTAAACCAAGCCCCGACCCATAAAGTATTTGATACTAGAAGTAACTGCAGGCAATAAAACTTTAAGATTGGGAATCTGGGATTGGTTATCTGACCTGATTGGGTATAAAAGCAGTGACAATCTTGTTACTATTGGAGAATGCATCACTGTTAGTTCATAGCAAACAGTGGCAAATAGTTACTTAAATTTTCACTGGTGACTGTAATGAAGAGGTATTATGATACACTGTTATTGTTGGAACGAGGAATACAAGGTTTGTGGGTTGGATGTCTATTTCTGACTGCACTTAAGAGCTTAAGGAAATAAAATTATATACTCAGGCTTATAAATTCTTGGTTCGGGATAGCTACTTTAAGCCAAAACCTCTATAGAGGACTGAGTTATCATAGGTTAAAGGACTCCCACTGGCTACTGGCAGAAGCCTACATAAATTCTATTTACAGAAAACCTTCCTCAAGTTATAACCACAGGATATGTTCAGATTAACAGTAAGCACGTATATACAAGAAACCCAGTTTAAATATAAAGATACATATAGATTAAAAGTAAGTTTATGTGGGAGATCTAGATTTGCAGATACTAACTATTATATATAAAGTAGGTGAACAAGTTTATACTATATAGCACAGGGAACTATATTCAATATCTTGTAGTAACCTATAATGAAAAAGAATATGAAAAGGAATATATGTATGACTGAAACTTTATGCTGTATATGAGAAATTGACATGACACTGTAAACTGATTATACTTTTAAAAAGTAAATGGATAGAGAAAAAAACACTATGCTAACCCTTATCTAAATAAAGCAGAATAGCTAAATTAATTTCAGACAGAGAAGATTTTGAATATAGGATAGTTATCAGGGATAAAGAAGGACATTAAATAATAAGTAAGGGGTTGATTCTTCAAGACATAACCCTTAATGTGTATGCACCTGTGTTACAGTTCCCCAAAGAAACAGAACCAAAGGATATATA
The DNA here is from genome assembly GCF_009834535.1 of Camelus ferus. Taxonomy (NCBI): domain Eukaryota; kingdom Metazoa; phylum Chordata; class Mammalia; order Artiodactyla; family Camelidae; genus Camelus; species Camelus ferus. The sequence goes on from NC_045732.1 coordinate 60,276,432, forward strand.
TATGAAGTATTTATTATGAGGAATTGGGCCACATGATTATGAAGGCTGAGAAGTACTACAATCTGGTGTCAGCAAGTTGGAAATTCAGGAAAGCCAGTGGTGTAGTTCCAGTCTGAGTTTGAATGCCTGAGAACCAGGGGAGCTGATGGTATAAATTCCAATCCAAGGGCAGAAAAAACCCCCAATGTCTCAGCTCAAGCAGGTAGGCAGAAAGAACAATAAATGAACTCTTCCTTCCTTCACCTTTTTGTTTTATTCAGGCCCTCCATGGATTAAATGATGCCCACCCACATTGTGAAGGGCATTATACTTTATTGGGTTCCTTATTCAAATGCTAATCTTGTGTGGAAAGATTCTCACAGATATACTCACAAATAATGTTTAATCTGAGCACTCCTTGGCCAAGTCAAGTTGACACATCAAATTAACTGTCACAAGTCCACCCATTGTCCACTTGGCACCCATAAGCATCTCCTTAAACCATACTTAATCTCCAAACAAAGACAGTAACAAGGTCATAATTCCACCTATCATGATACAACTATCCTGTGTACAATACAAAATGCATTAAATCTGTCCCCAGAAGATGAAATTCAGCCTTTGAGTGATGCTTATTCTATCTTGTAACAAAAACAGTATAAAGTTAAAAATTCTTAAATACAATGATACAACAATCAGTATGTCTTACGTTACATAACAAGAAATTAAAAGAGGGAAGAAAACAAAAATACTTGTTATACAAGCATATTAAGAACAGAAGAATATCAGGTTCCTTTTATGAACAAAATGGAATGAAATTAGAAATCAACAATAGAAGGAAAATTGGAAAATTCAAAAATATGAGGAAATTAAGCAACACAATCCTAAACAACAAAGAATAAATCAAAGGGACATCAGAAAATAATATGAGAAAAAATAAATAAATAAAACAAAATATTGCAAAACTTTGGGGATGCTGTAAAAGCAGTACTAACAGGAAAGTTTACAGTTATAAGTGCCTACATTAAAAAAGAAAAATCTGCAATAAACAACCAAACTTTATTCCTCAAGGAGCAAGTAACAGAACAAATTAAGCTCAAAGTTAACAGAAAAAAGGAAATAATAAACATTAGAGCAGAAATAAATAAAGAATAGAAAAACAACAGACTAAAGTCAATGAAGCCAAAAGTTCATATTTAGAAAAGAAAAGCAAAATTGATAAGTCTTTAAGTAGACTAACTGAGAAAAAAGAGAAAAAACTCAAATAAATAAAATCAGGAATGAAAGAAGAGACATTGAAATGGATACCACAGAAATAGCAAGGATTATAATACTATTGTGAAAAATTATAAACCAACAAATTGGGTAACCTAGAAGAAATGGGTAAATTCTTTTTTTTTTTTTTTTGAGAAAAGCATTTCTTATTACAATGAACCAGAAACAAAAAATTCCACTTAAAGTGGAACAGTTGACAGCATATGATTGAACTTAATTAAACCTTCAAGTAAGAAGAGGGTCAAACAAAGCCAATGAATGGAGAAGCCCAAAACTGGTTTGAGATAAACATAAAGATAATAGCATTTCAGCATGAGTATCATCTGACCCCTTCCACCAGGTATCTGCTATCTTTTCCCCAGCCCTTTCCCTTCCAAAATATCTGCCACACCAAATGGCTTTTCCCTCTTTTGCTTATATAAGCCAACACCAAAATGCCCTTTTGGACATGATGCAAAGCCAAGAGGAATGTTTATACATTTCATTCCAGGGTAGAAAGTGCACATACTCAACCTAGTACACTGGTTATGTGGTGTCAATGTACATGGTAATAACTGCAATGAAATCAGAGCTACTACCATGTGTAACCTGTTAGGTGGACCTATAGCTATGTCAATGTTCCTAATTTATGATACTAAAACATCAACGTGGCAGAATGCATTTTAGAGCTCCAGATTTTCTAAACACTTTTAAGAAGCTATTAAAAATGATGTAAAACAGAACTGTATCTCAGAAATTTAGATTTTAAGAAGGAACATTGATGGGCTCTTTCTGGGACTTTTTCATGGGGGCACAGAGATGAACAGAGGAAACGTTAGAATGTCAAAGACTATGACAGGTGAGGGAAGGCAGAGGTGGGAAGAGGGTGTCCTAGCCACAAGGCTAACACGTTCATAGTGATAGAGAAGTCTGGGCGAAGGAAAAACTCCCCAAACAACAACAAAACCAAACCAAACCCAAGTCAGAGGGAAAAAAGGGTTTCATATAACACAGTATCAAAAAGTAAAAGGAACACACTAAATGCACAAACTGGTGGCAAGTCACTCCTTCTATTATGATAGGTCCTTCCAGCATCAATCAGGCTTCTTCTTATCTGTTATCTCAAGGTTATTTACAGATGTGTGACTTTAACAAGAGTCTGTCACAGGAGGGAAGGCAGGCTTCAATCATTAGTTTCAGGATCTGTCTGTGCCATATAGGTATCCAACTTATCATCCAGGTGTCCTCTTGTTTTTGACATGTATGCAACCAATTGGTTGTCCAGCTGCTCCTTGGTCAGTACTGGGCAAGCAAGGGCACTTCTCCCTCATCCACAGCCTCAGCCTCGGCCTCTAAAGCCCCCTCTTCCCTGACCTATCATACCCCGACCTCTACCACCGATTCCACCATGACCCATAGCTCCACGCTCTAGGCCCCCTCTCCCAGGACCTCCACAACCTCGAACACCACCTCTTCTTAAGCCATTCGGGGAGCTACGGCTCTTCCACCTTGGAGCAGGTTTTGACCTCAGAGCAACATCCCACCCCTAAGTAGGGTTCTTGTGGCACATCCCCCACATAGTCCTCCTCTGGGCAACGCTCTCTGGATTATGGGCAGGCCTCATCCATTGATTGCTCCCCTGGCCAGGGCCCCTATGGGTCGGCCTAACCGTGCCTGGATGTTACTCTTACCCAGGTGCTGCTTTAAGCTCTTTTGCTTAAGTTTTAATTCTGCCTGGACAGAGGGTCTATTCTCCATCTGCTGGGCCAGTCTTCTGTTTCTGGCACGGGCTAACTGCCACCAACTCGTGCTCAGTGTCTAAAACAAAATGGCCACCACCGAAATGGGTAAATTCTTAAAAGCATATAGCTTACCAAGAATGAGTCATGAAAAATAAAAAATCTTAACAGACAAGTAACAAGTAAGGATATTGAATCCAAAGAAAAGCCTAAGACCAGATAGCTTTAGTGGTGAATGCTATTAAACATTGAAAGAATTAGTGACAATCATTCTCAAACTATTTAAAAAATTGAAGAAGAGGAACATAGAAACATATTTTATGAGACTAGTGTTACCCTGATACCAAAGCCAGATAAAGAAAATGACAGAGCAATATCCCTGATGAATATATATGCAAAAATCCACAAGAAAATATTAGCAAACCAATTTCAATAGGGCATTAGAAGGATCATATAACATGACAAAGTGGGATTTATCTCTAGAATGCAAAGGTGATTCAGCATATGCAAATCAATTAATGTGATACACTACATTTGCAGAAAAAAAGGATAAAAGTCACATGATCATCTCAATGAATACAGGAAAAAAAATTGATAACATTCAACACTTATGTGACAAAAACTCTCAACAAACTAGGTATAGAAGATCTGTATCTCAACCAAATAAAGGACATATATAACAACCCCATAGTTATCATCATATTAAATGGAGGAAAAATGAAACTTTCCCCCTAAGATCAGGAATAAGACATGGATATCTAGTCTCACTACCTCTATTCAAAATAGTACTGGAAGTCATAGCCAGAGCAAGAAATTTTGGCAAGAAAATAAGTAAAAGGCATCCAAATTGGAAAGGAAGAAATAAAATTATCTCTGTTTGAAGGTAATATGATCTTATATGTAGAAAATCCTATAGATTCCACAAAAAAAAGCTCTTAGAACTAATTAATGAATTTCATAAAATTTAAGGATAAAAAAATAGTGTAAAAATTAGTTGCATTTCTATATACTAACAATGAACTATCCAAGGAAGAAATTAACAAAAGCATCCCATTTATGATAATATAAGGATAACAAAATACTTGGGAATAAACTTAACTAAGGAGGTGAAAACTACAAAAAATTGATGAAAGAAATTAAAGACAGAAATAAATGGAATGATAACCCATGTTCATGGTTTGGAAGATTCAATATTGTTTAAATGTCCATACTAAACCAATGTGATCTACAGAATCAATGCTAGCGCCATCAAAATCCCAATGGCATTTTGTTAAGAAATATAAAAAAATTCCTAAAATCTGTATGTAACTGAAAAAGACTCTGAACAGCAAAAGTAATCTGAGAAAGAACAAAAAGCTAGAGGCATCAAACTTCCTGATTTGAAAATATATTACAAAGTTTGACATCATCAAAATGACAGAATAGGAGTTTTCTGTTTTCTCCACCCCACCTCCCCCAAAGAAAGAACAACAACTTTGACAATTACCTACATATGACAGTGTCTTTGTGGAAGTCTGGGAGTCTAGCAGAGAAGTTCCAGCACACAGTTGAAGAAAAAAAATTCTGAGATTGGATACATTGAAGAGGGTAAGAGGAACAGTTTCACTTTCCCCATGTAACACCCTTCCTCAAGCTAACAAAGTTCAGTGCCAAGAGAAACTTTTTGCCCTGTGATTTCTACCACTGGGGAAAGAAAAATTTGTGAGTTAATGCCCAGCTTCCACAGTCATGGGGAACTTTAATACCCACTTTCAACAGTGGCTAGATCATCCACATAGAAAATCAATAAGGAAAAATGGACCTGTAATAACACTATAGATCAAATGACCTAACAGAGATATACAGAGCATTCAATCCAACATTAGCGTAATATGCATTCTTCTCAAGTACACATAGAACATTCTTCAGGATAATATATGTTAGCTCACAAAACAAGTTACAGCAAATTTAAGAAAATCATTATCATAAATCATATCAAGTATCTTTTTCCAACCACAATGGTATGAAACCAGAAATGAATAACAGGAGGAAAAATGAAAAATCCATAAATGTGTGGAAATTAAACAATACAATCTTGAACAACAAATGGGTCAAAAAGTAAATCAAAAGGGAAATTAAAAAATCTTGAAACAAACAAAATTGGAAACACAACATACCAAAACTTATGGGATGCAGCAAAAGCAGTCCAAGTGGAAAGATTATAGTGATAAATGTGTAACATTAAAAAAAAGAAAGATCGAAAATAATCAACCTGACTTTTGAAACCATTTGGCCCTGGGCTTTTCTTTGTTAGGAGGTTTTTGATTACTGACTCAGTCTCCTTACTCATTATTGTTCTCTTCAGACTTTCTAATTCTCTGTGATTCAGTTTTACTTGGCTTTATGTCTAGATATTTATTCAATTCTTCAAGCTTATCCAATGTGTTGATGTATAATTATTCATAGTAATCTCCTATGATGATTTGTAATTCTGTGGTACCAGTTGTATTCTCTCCTCTTTTATTTCTGCTTTTATTTATTTGAATCTTCTCTCTTTTTTCTAAGTCTGGTCAAAGGTTGGTTAATTTTGTTTATCTTTTCAAAAAAAATCAGCTCTTAGTTTTTGTCTTTTTAGTATTTTTTTCTGGTCTCTAATTCATTTATTTCTATTCTGATCCTTGTTATTTCCTTCCTTGTGGTAACTTTAGGCTAAGTTTCTTCTTCTTTTTCTAGTTCCTTGAGATATAAAGTTAGGTTACTTCACAGTTGCAGTAATGAAGACAGTGTAGTACTTGCATAAGGATATACATAAAGACCAGTGAAATAGAATTGAGAACCTAAAAATAAATCCTCACAGATAACGGTTAATTGATTTACAACACAAATAAATGCTCACAGATACGGTTAATTGATTTACAACACAGTGACAAGACAGTTCAATGTGGAAAGAACAGTGTTTAACAAATGGTGCTGGTAAAATTGATATTCAAATGTAAAAGAATAAAATTGAATAAGTACTTTATATCACATACAAAAATAACTCAAAATGGATTAAAGACCTATATTTAAGACTTGAAATGCTAAACTCTTAGAAGAAAACAGAGGGAGCAAATTGTGATAATCTTTCATTTGGCAATGTTTCTTAAATATGACATTTAGAACAAAGGCAGTAAAAGAGAAATAGATAAACTGGAATTCAATAAAATTAAGAAATTTGTAAATCAAATCATACTATCAAGAAAGGGGAAAAAAACAACCCACATAATGGGAGGATATTTGCAATCATGTATCTGATAATTTAATATCCAGAATATATAAAGAACCCCTAAACTCAAAACCAACAAAAAATATGTCAATTAAAACATAGGCAAAGGACTTCAATAGACATTTTTCCAAAGAAGATATACAAATGGCCTATAAGCATATAAAAATATACTTAACATCATTAGTCATTAGGAAATATAAATAAAAACTGCTATGCACCACAGCAACAAATAAGAAAAAGAAATAAAAGGAATTCAAACTGGAAAGGAAAAAGTAAAACTGTCATTGTTTGCAGATAACATGATGATATACATAGAAAATCCTAAAGATGCTACCAAAAAGCTACTGGAGTTTATCAAAGAATTTGGTAAATTTGCAGGATACAAAATTAATATACAGAAATTTGTTGCATTTCTACACACTAACAACAAACTATAAGAAAGAAAAATTAAGGAAACAATCCCATTTACAATTGTATCAAAAAAAAAAAAAACTTAGAAAAAACTTACCTAAGGAGTTAAAAAACATGTACTTGGAAAACTAAAAGAAACTGATGAAAGAAATTGAAGATGACACAAACAGATGGAAAGATATACCATGTTCATGGATTGGAAAAATTAATATTGTTTAAATGACTATATTATCCAAGCAATCTACAAATTCAATTCAATCCATATCAAACTGCCAATAGCATTTTTCACAAAACTAGAACAAATCATTTTAAAATTTGTATGGAAACACAAAAGACTCCAAATGGCCAAAACAATCTTGAGAATGAAGAACACAGCTGGAGGTATCACACTCCCTGACTTCAGACTGTACTACAAAGCTATAGTAATCAAAACAGTATGGTACTGGCACAAAAACAGATACATAGATCAATGGAACAAAATTGAGAGCCCAGAGAGAAATCCACCCACTTATGGTCAATTAATCTACTACAAAGGAGGCAAGAATATATAATGGAGAAAAGACAGTTTCTTCAATAAGTGGTGCTGGGAAAACTGGAAAACTGTATGTAAAAGAATGAAATTAGAACACTTTCTCACACTATGTATAAAAATAGTCAAAGTGGATTAAAAGCCTAAGTGTAAGACCAGAAACCATAATACCCTTAGAAGAAAACATAGGCAGAACACTTGTTGACATAAATCATAGCAATATTTTTTTTGATCTGTCTACTAAAGCAAAGGAAACAAAGCAAAAGTAAACAAATGACCTAGTTAAACTTAAAAGTTTTTGCACATCAAAGTAAATCATTGACAAAATGAAAAGACAACCTACTGAATGGGAGAAAATATTTGCAAATGATATGATTGATAAGGGGTTAATATCCAAAATACATGAACCATTCATACAACTCAATATAAAAGAAAAAAAACTCGATTAAAAAATGAGCAGAAGACCTGAATAAACATTTTCCTAGAAAGACATACAGATGGCTAACAGGCACATGAAAATATGCTCAACATTGCTAATCATCAGAGAACTGTAAATCAAAACCACTATGAGATATTGCCTCATACCTGTCAAAACTGCAATCTTCAAAATGACCACAAATAACAAATGCCGGCAAAGATGTGAAGAAAAGGGAACCCTTGTACATTGTTGGTAGAAATGTACATTGGTGTAGCCAGTGTAAAAACAGTATGGACTTTCCTCAAAAAACTAAAAATAAAACCAGTATATGATTCAGCAATTCCACTCCTGGGTATGTATCTGAAAAAAAGGAAAACTTTAATTTAAAGAGATACATGCACCTAAGTGTTCATAGCAGCATTATTTACAATAATCAAGACATGGAAGCAATCTAAGTCTCCATCAACAGATGATTGGATAAAGAAGACTTGGTATACATATTAAAATGCAATACAACTCAGCCATAAAAAGAACAAAATTTTGCCATTTGCAACAACATGGATGGACTTGGAGGGTATTAGGTTTAGTGAAATGACTCAGACACAGAAAGAAAAATACTGTATGTTATAATTTATATGTGAAGTCTAAAAATTAAAACAAACTAGTGAATATAATAAAAAAGAAACAGACTCACAGACACAGAAAACAAAACTAGTGGTTACCAATGGGGAGAGGGAAGAGGGAAGGGACAAGATAATGGTAAGGGATTAAGAAGTACAAACTATGATGTATAAAATAAATAAGCTACAAGGATATATTGTACAGCACAGGGAATGCAGTCAATATTTTATAATAACTATAAATGGAATATAATATTTAAAAATTGTGCATCACTGTGTTGTATACCTGAAAATTATATAATACTGTAAATCAACTATACCTCAATTTTCAAAAAAGTGCAATGCAATATATACTTCCCATGTACTAGAATGAATATTAAAAATAACTAAAATAACAGGAATTGGCAAAAATGTGGAAATATTGGAATCTTTGTATATTGCTAGTAGGAATGCAAAATGGTGCAGCCTCTGTGCAAAACTGAGTGTTCCCTAAAAGTTAAACATAGAATTACCATAAAGGATTCAAACAAATACTTGTACAGAAATGGTCATAGCAACATTATTCACAGTAGTCAATAGATGGAAACAGCCCTAGTGTCCATCAACAGATGAATGGGAAAAAATGTGACATATTCATACAATGGAATATTATTCAGCCATTAAAAGAATGAAATTCTGATACATGCTACAATATGGATCAACCTTGAAAACATATGAAGTAAAATAAGCCAGACACAAAGGGACAAAAATTAAATATCTAGAATAAACAAATTCACAGAGACAGAAATTACATTAGAGATTAACATAAGTTGTTGGGAGAGGAAATAGGGGGTTATTGCTTAATGGGCATAGGGTTTTTCTTTGGTGTGATGGAAAAAGTTCTGGAAATAGATAGTGGTGATGGTTGCACAACACTGTGAACATATATAGTATAATTTAAAATGGTTAAAATGGCAAATTTTATGTTATGTGTCTTTTACCACGTTAAAAATTAAAAAGTAAGCATGATCTCTGAAAGAAGAGGAAACACCTGAGAAGGCAAGTTATGGTTTTCAATGAGCAAAAAGAAGAAACAACATATGTAGAACCCCATGGACTGCAAATATATACACTGTCAGACACAAAGTATAGAATAGTTATGCACAAAATGTTTAAAGAGATCAAGAATGAACTTACAAAGATCATTCAATAAGAACCTGTCAAAAAACAATCGACATACTTGGTGAAAATGAAAGTTCCAGAAACGTAAAACTATATATTCAGTATAATAATAAACCCCCAGCAGAGGGGTTAAACAGAAAATTGCAGTTCTTATACAACTAAAAAGATTATTAGAAGATATATTTAAAGAATTTATTGAGAATATAGTTAAAGATATGAGATGGAAAATATGAAAAAGAGGCTAAAAATGGAAGATAGAGAAGTTCTGATATTTAAATTTGGGTTTACAAAGAGAAAATTAAGAGAAAGTACAAGAGGCAAAAAGTCAAAATTGGAATAAATATTTGTGACTTCCATTCTCAGTAATGACTATATAAATATTTCAGAAAATAACTTCAGTAATGAATATATATATCATATAGATAATCATATCTATCTTAAATATACCTTAATATACTTAGAACCATTTGAAGAGAGTAGGGTTCAGATATTTCTAGAAATTTTAAGATACTGAGTAAGTTGCATATGCATTATAAATATTAAGAAATTATCATTAGACATATTCTAATAAAATTTCATAACACCAAGGATGAAGAGAATTCTTAAAAGCAACTAGAGAAAAATGTCAGATTGCCATGAAAAAGTACAGTTAACTAGAAATCTGACTTTTCAACTACAGCAGTGTTCAGAAGACAGTAGAATGACATCTTCATTATGCTGAAAGTCAACAGCTGCCAAAGCACAATTCTATACTAAGTGAATATATTTCAAAAGTGAGGGGAAACAAAGACTTTTATAGGCAATGAAAACTGGGATTTTTCTAAATAAGCACTGACTACGTAAAACAACTACAATAACAACATCCTTGGGTATTTAAAAAGAGCATTAAAATAAATTAGAAAAATGACAAATGCCTTGGGAGGCAGTTAAATTGAGTGGAAGTGTTCTAAGGTTTTTGTTGTTTTAATTATACTAGGTAGGTAGTTTTAATTCACTAGGTAGACGTATGTAATCTCTAGGTTACCTATAAAAAATAAAAACAGAAAATAAAATTTTACAACTACTAGAGAAAAAAATGGAATGATAATAAAATTAGTACAAAACAAGGCAAGAAGGAAAGTAAAAAAAAAAAGGATAGATAACACAAATAGAAAACACAACATAATATAGTTCATTTAAACTCAAATGTGTCAGTAATTTTAGTAGTTATAAATGAATTAATGCTCCATTTAAAATTCAAAATATGATCAGACTAGAGAAAAAATCTGCCTATATACTATTTTAAAGAGACACCACTAAAGCATAAGAATACAGAAGTTTGGCATAAAAATGAAAATTGAAATAACAAGTCCATATGAATATATGCAATATTCACTAAAATGTTAAGGTGAAAGGTTGATGAGTAACTATAATGGATATACCAGGTCTATAACGCCTGAACTTAATCAAATGTAACATTATAAAAGTGAAACAACTAGATATCATATGCCTATAATGCCACATTGCATGATATGATGTAATAAAAATACTCAGCACGTCATATGAAGCCCTCTTTTCAAAGAATCAGATGTAATTTTGATCAAGTTTTATATCTACCTACCAGAATACAGGAAATGCAGAACAAAAAGAATCATGTTAAATACAACAAGATGATGCAATCATGCAAATACGGAACATGGGAAATTCAATGACACAAATGACTTGGTTTCCCCAACAAGTAGTAGAAAGGGAAAGGGAACTCTTCTAGGATAAATGAGATAAGAGGCATATTGAACAAATATAATATGTGAACCCTGTTTGGACCCTGGTTGGAAAAACTAACTATAAAAATTCTTATTGAACATGTAGAAAAAATTTTCATATTGTTTGGAATTTTATCACTTTAAAGGATTATTAGTGATTTTTAGGTGTGGTACTGGATTGCGGTTATATTTTTAAAGTTCTTATTTTTAAAATATATATTGAAGTATTGAATGAAATTGTATGATGTTTTGAATTTCCTTTAAAATAATTAAATATTTCATTAGTTGTAACAAAATAAAAAAATAAATGAAACAACTATAGTTGTATACATATTTGGTATCTGTTGAGGAAGGCATTTCTGACTTTCCAAACAGAGAAGAAATCAAGAAGAGAAGATTGTCATATGATATATATGGTTTAAAATATCTGTACATAAAAATGACACCAAACCTGGTGTCAATCTTTACAACAGATGTAAAAGTCAAGAGTTAGTAAATTTGACATGCATCCTCACTATGTTGAGAGATCTTAGACATTAAAAAGAAAGCATCTTTTTGAGGATCGTTTTGAACGTATGTGGTAACAACTCAACATAAAATAGCTCATGTAAAACAGGAAATTTATCAATATGTGTAATGGGGGAAGACTATGAGGTTTAATTTTGAGCATGACTACATTCAGGTATTCAAATGGTCCTGTTCTCTTGTTCTCCCTCATTCTTTTGACTATGCTTCATGTTGTGAGTTGTGTGTTGCCCTCTTTCTCTTCTGAATATGGGCTTCCATCTTGTGAGCTGGGAGCAGTTAGAAGACAGTACACTAGATATATATATATATATCTCCAAGGACAAAGCATAAATGATTAGCAAATAAAGTGTTGGCTTAATTATCACTATCCAATATATTTAAATTTTGCGTGACTATAAGAAATAATGTTATAGACATATTTAATTATCTAGTAGTGTTCCAAAAGTGCCCTCAGATATGAAAATCCAATGTCACTTCTTTATTATATATAACTGACTTGATTTTTCTGGCAAGACCTGTCACTAGTTCTATTGGATAGCAATGAATAGAAACAATAAAAATTAATGTCCTCTCAAAATTGAGTTCAAGCCTGCAATCTCATTCCACTTACATAACAAAACTGTCTCCTCAGGCAATTCAGTCAGTTTCTGCTTGGAAGATTCAAATACTTGCTTTAATTTTTAGTGTTCTACCTTCCTCCTCTTGATCCTGTCTCAGATGTCTTCCGGGTGTGTTTGGAAGGATGGTGGACATGGTTTATGTAACATCAGGGCACTAAACACCCTTAAGAAGCCCTTTGGATACCCATGGGTCTCACTGTATCCTCAACACCCTATCTGTGCTGCTTCTTAGAATTCTAAGTGCTGAAAGAAAACTGGCCTCATTTGCCTTCTCAGGGGTTCTGTGCTGCACCTACTTGTGGAACTCATATTCTTGGACACTGGCCCTTGTTCTTGAAGTCCATGATGGTCTCTCTTCATTGCAATCCCAGGTTTCTGCTGTGCCAAAAATGTTTCATTAACCTTAAGTAGCACCCTTGATGAGACACACTAGAACATCTGGGTCCCTGTTGTTCAAAGCGACAGGGAATTGGGGACTTTGTCACAGGCTTATCAAACTATTTGCCTCATACTTACATCTCAATATCATAGGTCAAAATCTGTGTTGATACTAGGAGCATGTGGAGATTCTTCTAGAGGTTTGCAGTCTCTCTCTGGTGTGCCAATAGCACTAATCTTTTCATCCACCTGACTCTTCTATGCCTGTCTGTTTATTTTAGTAGGAGTAACAAAAATCCTAGTAACTAATCTCCTAATTCTCCTTTTGTCCTGATTCTTTTCCACCCAGAATTTACTGGAACCAGAAGGAGCTGGCTTTCTTCTTTTATTCCATCTTGGACTATTATGTGAAACATTAGAGGCAAATCAACCGTCTGCCTCTTGAGTCCTTAAATGGGAGCCGAACTTATTTAAACAATCCTTTCCTGTTGTCTGACCTTTAACAACCCTTATCTTACTACATAATTTAAGAACATCAATTTTGACATTCATGGTTGATCAAAGAAATTGATCATGTTTTCAAGGAAACTTCCTTCCTGAAAGACTTGGAGGTGGAAGGCTGCAAATTGACAGTGTTTAAGAAAAGAAGGGAATAAATTTAACTTTTAATTTTTCTAAAATACAATTCATTCTAAGAGGATATTGAGAAATATTGCCGCATGAAAAAAATGGGCAGATGTGGACGGTACCAAATCATGAAACTTCATGAGTCAAAGAAAAAAATCAGGGTCGTGAGTGATTTTAATTTTTGTTACTTGTCATAAATCATATTACATTAAACTATAATACTTTATTGATATGAAAAATTTCCAGTGATGGGGAAGGCAGATGAATAAGACAAGCATGTAGGATTAACTGGTATCAGGACCTGAAGTAACATTAACATAAGGCAGAGACTTTGGGAAAGTGAGAATTCTCATGGGTGATTCAGGATTCCCTGTAGAACACTGATAAAAAGTATACCAGCAGGTAGAGATAGGTAGAGTTTTCTTATGGAAGTGAGTAGGAATGAAAGTTAAATATAGAAAGAATGAATTTAAAGGAAAAATGGTAGGATATAACATTTCAGAAAATCAGAAAAGAACTGAAAAGAAAGATCATATAATTCTACCAGATACCAGATAAGATTCTGACTTATACCAATCAATTCAGCTGGATTCTTGGCACTAATTCTTCTGATTCAGTGATATCCAAAGTGATCTGTAAATACTTAGTTTGCCTATTCAGTAACTAACCAGCTGGCCACTTTTTTCAGAGTTAAGTTTCCTGTTGTTTTTTTTTTTTTTTAATCTTTCTGCTAGTGTCCTCTATTTTCATGCTCTTCGTACATATTCTACATTATTGTCTTACTATGGGTTTTCTGTACTGCATGACACTTAATTTAAAATCATCATCTTCAATTTGAACTGGTAATTCCAACATCATATTATTTGGCATTCCCACTAAGAAACAGACCCTACTCAACTGTCAGATCCAGCACAATAGCAAAATGATGATGAGTCAGCAATTCAACCTGATTACTATGGATCCAATTACTGGCATTATACAGCCTATCTAGTTTTAGTCCAATATTGCCTTTCCTTAGAACAATGTATAGATGCAAAGCAACTCTAATTAAAACCATAGCCAGTTGCTTTTGGAAGTTGATAAGGTGATTATAAATTTGTATGTATTTGAAAAGGGTCAAGAATAGTCAATAATGTTGAGAAAGAAAAACATGCCTTACTAAAAAGGTATAGTAATTAGGATGATGCAGTACTTTTTTTTGTAAGAATAGACCAGTGAAACTAAATAAAGAATCTAGAGCCCAGAAACAGACTCACATAAATTCACCTGATTTACTTCAAGGATAACACATCAGAATAGTGGGGTGAGAAATTTCCCTTCAACAAATGGTGTTGAACCAACTGAGTATCAAAAAATGGCAGCTCTGTTGTTAATCAAGCTGGGAGGACAGACATGATAAAGTCAGCTGTGGTTAAAAGGAAACATTGTTTCTTTCAAGGCATGCAATAACTGTAACATGCCCTAAGGATCACCTCTTTGTGTGATTGCTACTTCCTTACTATTGACATCCGCAGGCCAGATTTTCTATTATTTGTTACTAGAATAACCCAAATGCTATACTTCTCTCATTTCCTGCCAGTGACCAAATCCTTATTAATCTGTGCTTCTAATCTAACTTCAGAAAGAGCATACACTCTGGAACTGATCCATGCTAACTTCAGACTGTCTTCAGAATCTGTCAGCAGTAAGCCAGACCCTAAAAGACACTTCCCTCTTCCATCTTGTCAAATGACACTCCACAGGCCTTCTAAAATGCCCTTCCTTTCTGGCGAGTCAATAAATCTGATTTGGCTAGGTTATTGGTTTGTTCCTGGTGATCTTTAACAGGAGTTTCTGACCTCTAAATGTGAAATGTAAAACTAGAAAATATTTGGAATGTAACATAGAAGAATATCTTTATGATGTTGTGATAGGCAAATAAATGTTTATAAAATGGAAAAACAGCACTAGCCATAAAGGAAATGATTGATAAATTGGACTCCATTAAAATGAAAAACTTCTTTTGGTCAAAACATACCATTAAGAGAAAGAAAATGCAAGCCAGAGGACGACTGGACATTGGAAATGCATTTAACTGATAACACATGTTATGGACAAAAGTTCTTAGAAATTAATAACAGACAGACAACCTAACAGGAAAATGGGAAACAGGATTATCAAAGCTATTTGGAAAGAAGATATCCACATTGGTAAAATTATACTGTAAAACTGTTCATGAGCCTCTGTTAAACTTGAATATATGCACAGCCTTTGAACCAGCAGCTCCATTCAGGAGTGTATGACCAACAGAGAAGGGTGCATACATTCAGCAGAAGGCAAGTGCAAAAATGCCCATAGCACAATTCTTCATAATATCCAGAAATTAGACATGACCCCAAAGGCCATTAAGAGTGGAATGAGCCAATGAGTAAGTTTCTTTGCAGGAAATTCATACAGTGAAATACTATGGGGAATTAAAAAAAGGAAAAAGTGTCCCCATATGCAACAATATGAATGAATTTCACAAATATAATGCTGATCCAAAAATGTCAGTGACAAGAAAATACATACGTTATGAGTTAATTGATGAAAATTACAAAAAGAGGTAAGACTAACCTACAGTGTTAGATAGGAGGATTGGAATAGTGATAGGTATGCGACACAAGGAGGGCTTTGATACTGGCAGTAATTCAATATGTATTGACTTAAATGGTCAATCCACCCACTTGTACACTTATGATTTAGTAACATTATTGTCTGTATGATATTCTTTTTTTTTTTTTAGACACTCATTTTAAAAAGAGGAAGGGCAGTTAGGCACAGAGAGGAGGCAATTCACAACTCCAGTCAAAGGAAATAGCTAAGACATAAGTGAGTCTGTAAAATTGAGATTCTCAGTTCCCAAAATGCATTTCACATTTTCTTTCACTGTCAATCGTGCAAAACAAGACTTTAAATGAGAGGGTTTATCTGGGAAGTGACAGGGGAATTGAGGCTTTTCTGGGAGATTTCTCAGTCATTACTGGGTTACTAGGACATTTGGGATGAATTGACAGAGTATAAAAAGGATAAATTGCACAGAATTTCACTAGGATTTCCACCTGGTCTGGTGTACTTGAGTTGGGGTTTCTGCAAAGCTGTCATCTGGGAAACCACCCCAAAGAGTAGTTGACATCAAGTCTCTGATTGATTCAGAGATGTGAATCTCTATCCCACAGCAGATATATTTGCAGGCAATAATCAGGTCAGGAGAGGAAAGGGGGCCTGGGTCAAATGTAGAAAAAAAAATGCATAGAAACTAAGTACTTTTATTCCTTTGCTAGTGCTGCCAAAACAGTATTACAAACTGGGTAGTACAGAAATTTATTTTCTATCAAAATTCCGAGGTCAAGGTGTTGGCAGGGTTGTTTACTTATGAAGCTTCTCTTCCTTGCTTGTAGATGGTTTTCTTCTCCACGTGTCTTAACAAGATATTCCCTCTGTGTGTGTCTGTGTCCTAATTTCTTTTTCTTATAAAGACACTAGTCATGTTGGACTAAAGCCCACCCCAATGACCTTACTCAACTTGAATTACTTCTTTAAAGGCTCTATCTCCAAATAGTTATATTCTGAGGTACCGAGTGTTGGGGCTTCAACATATGAATTTAGGGAGGAAGGACACAATTCAAGCCATAATAAATAGTATCTATATTTGTGCATTAAATGATTAATGTAAAAATAACTCATAATTATTTTAAAAATTGAATTTAACATTAATCAAGGCTAGTTATGCCCATGAAAATGTCAACCATCATGCCGGAACAAAGGAACTGACACAAACTTAAGTGAGTACATACAGTTTAGAGCTGTTTAGTTACTGCAATGGACTAAATTTTGCTCCCACCCCCAGGCATCTGTTTTAAACCTTAACCCTCAATGTGACTGTATTTTGAGACAGTGCTTTAAAGAGGCAATTAAAAGAAAATTGACCAAGATGGCAGAGTAAGATGATGTGGAGCTTACCTCCCCCCATAAACACATAAAAAAAAGCATCTACGTGTGGAAGAATTGTCACTGAAAACTAACTGGAAACTGGCAGAAGGACTCCTGTAAAACTAAGACTGTAAGAAAATTACACATGTAATTAGGTAGGAAGGGAAGAAAAGTGACAGGGTTGGAACCTGTGTCCCTAGGAGGGGACTGAGAGGAAAAGGGAGAGTATACCAGTTGACATCCACCCTGGGGAGTGAGTGGTTCAAGCCACAGCTCTGCAGCCTCCCACAGTCTTGAGTCTTACAAGAGGAAGACAAGACCTCTTGGATGACTGGAGCACCCCTGGGACTAACAGAAGGGTGGTGGGAAGCCTGGACTCTGCCAGTGAGAAGCACGTGCATGATGGCTTGCATGCTTGCTTGAGGCAGGGCAGAGAGAGGTTGCTCTAGGAGCTGCTGGGTTTCCTGAAACCACTTTGCCACACCCCAGCCCAACCTCAGCAAACACTCTGGCCCTGCTCAGTTCATGTCACTCTGTAACACTGGATCTGGGGGAGCCATGACCAGGGAAAAGGCCTGACTGTGAGTCACAGAGACAACCTGATCCCAGGGCAGTGTCTGGGTGCGGTGGCAGCCATTGTTTGCACTTAATCAAATAATGCCTAAGAAGCAGCCCAAATCTCTGATGGTGGCTGCTCTGTCACAGCTCACCCTCCTGATACAAACTGAGACTCCATGTGGCCTTTCCTGCCCTGTGGAGTGGTTCCACAATAGGGCAGGGACAACGGAAGCTAAGAACTGTGAGGGGACAAAGGAGACTTGTACTTAAAGCTGCATCTGAGCAGACTGAGGGAAAAAAGTGTGGGCACCTACACAGGCAGGGCATCAGAATTAGCTTAGACCTCTGTCTGTGCCCAACATGACCTGAGTGCCTGTACAGGCCCCCCTTTGCTTCAGCACTCCCCCTACTCTAGGGCAAGGGTCTCAGTGTGGGGAGAGGGAAAAACACACACTTAAGGGGAACAAAGTCAGCAGGGCCCCAAACCCCAAACTTCTACTCCAGAAACTTGGGATCAGACCCCTGCCCCCAATAGGGTGATGATGGCAGCTGAGCAGAGGGGAAGTCCTGCCTCACACCCAGAACCAGCTATAGACCCTCCATCTCCAGCCTCATACCCTACCAAGATGATAGCTGACAGCACACCCTGAGAAAAAATGTGACTGGTATCCAAGTCAAATCCAGCTATCCCACCAAAGGCATTAGGCACATATAGTCTGTATAGGAGCGTTCCCACATAAGAACAAACCTTCAAGAATGCAATAGGTAACTGTTTCTCCTAAATTCATAGAGGCAAAATAAAAAGACAGAAGAACTACTACCAACTGAAAGAGCAAGAGAAAAACCTCTGAAAAAATAAATACTGAAACAGAAATAAACAATTTACTAGATAAAGAATTCAAAACATTGGTAATAAAAGTGTAAACTGAATTAGGAAAAATAATTAATGTAAACAATTAGCATTTCAGCAAGGAACTAGAAAATATAAAGAAGACCCAATCAGAAATGAAGAATTCAATAGCTGGAATAAAAAATACACTAGAAGGAATGAATACCAGATTAAGTGATATGGCAGAAGGCTTAAGTCATCTGGAAGATAGAATAATGGAAATTAAAAAATCAGAACAACAAAAAGAGAAACAAATTTTAGAAAAATGAAAGCAATTTAAAAAATCTCTGTAATAATATTAAGTGTACCAACATTTGCATTATAGGGGTCCCAGAAGAAGACAGAGAAGAGGACTAAAAAATGTATTTGAGGAAAATATGGCTGAAAACTTCCCAAACATGAATAAGGGGACATATTTCTAGATACAGGAAGCACAAAGGGTCCTAAACAAGATGAACCCAAATAGACCAACACTAAGACATATAATGAAAATGGCAAGTTTGAAGACAAAGAGAATTCTGAAGGCAGGGAGAGAAAAACAGAGTCAGTTACAAGGGAATTCCCATAAGACTCTCAGCTGATTTCTTTATTGAAACTTTGCAGACCAGAATAGAGTGGCATAATATATTCAAAGTGCTGGGGTTAAAAAAAAACACCCTACAGCCCAGGATACTCTAGCCAGAAAGATTATCAACTAGAATGGAGGGAAAAGGAAAGAACTTCTCAGACATGCAAAAACTAGGAGTTCATCAGTACTAAACCTACCCTAAAAGAAAAGTTGAAGGTATTCTCTAAGTAGAAAAGAAGTAAGAATTTATAAGAAAGGGAAAAATTCCATTAGGAAAAACAAATAAATAGTAAGGCCTGAGGATCAACCACTTAATAAAGCCAGTACAAAGAATAAAAGACAAAAAATTGTAAAAGCAACTATAACTACAATAAAAATTTAAGAGATAAACATGAAAGTATGAAATAAGACATCAAAAACAAAAATGTGGGGATGGGTAGTCAAAAATGCAGATGTTTTAGAATGTGTTTGAGATTAATGACTATCAGCTTAAAACAAGTAGATATAGTTATAGGTCAACATAATGAACCCCATGGTAACTATAAATAAAAACTTTACAATAGATACACAAAAACTAAAAGGAAAGGAACATAAATGTACTGCTAAAGAAAAGCATCAACCAAAAAGGGAAGAAATAAAAAGAATAATAAACAAACAAAGGAGAACTACAAAAAACACTGGAAATCAAGTGATGAAATGGCAATAAGTACATACCTATCAGTAATTATTTTAAAAGTCAATGAACTAAATTCTCCAATCAAAAGACACAGAGTAGCTGACTGAATAAAACAACAATACCTTTCTGTATGCTGCTTAGAAGAGACTGACTTCAGCGCTAAATGCACACAGACTGAAAGTGAGGGGATGGAAACAGATATTTCTTGCAAGCAGAAATGACAAGAAAGCAGGGTTAGCAACACTCATATCAGATAAGATAGACTTTAAAACAAAGAGTATAACAAAAGACAAATGAGAGCATCATATAATGGAAAAGAGATCAATACAAGAAGAGGATATTACACTCATTAACATATATGCACCCAATACAGGAGCACCTACATATTTAAAGCATTTACTAACTGACATAAAAGAAGATACAGAAAATGATACAATAATAGTAGGGGACTGTAACACTACATTTAAGGCAGCAGTGCTCTTAAATGACATAATAGACCAATTGGACTTAATAGATGTCTACTGGACATTCTGTCAAAAACAGCCAAATACACATTGTTTTCAGGTTCACATGGAATATTCTCCAGGATAGATCAGTCACTAATCCACAAAATAAGTCTCAATAAATTTAAGAGAATAGAAATTATATCAAGCATTTTTCTGACCATAACAGTATGAAACTAGAAATCAATTACAGAAAAACACTGGGAACATAAAAATCATGTGGAGACTAAGCAAAAATGCTACTAAAAAACCAATAGGTCAATGAAGAAATCAAAGAGGAAATCAGAAAATACCTTGAGGTAAATGCAAATGGAAAAACAACACTTCAAAATCTGCAGGATGGATCAAAAGCGGTTCTAAGAAGGAAGTTTAGAGTGACATAGGCCTTCCTCCAGAGACAAGAAAAATCTCAAACAAACAACCTAAGGTACCACCTAAAGGAATTAGAAAAAGGAGAACAAACAAATACCAAAGTCAGCAGAAGGAAGGAAATAATAAAGATCAGAAAGGAGGTAATTAAAATAGAGGTAAAAAAAATCAAATTTCAATAAATCCAAGAGCTAATTTTTTGAAAAGATAAATTAAATTGATAAACCTTTAGCCATTCTATTCAAGAAGAAAGGAAAGAAAACCAAAAGAAACAAAATAAGAAATGAAAGAAGAGAAATAACAACTTATATCACAAAGATACAAACAATCATAAGAGAATACTGCAAACAGTATATGCCAACAAATTGGACAACCTAAAAGAGTTGGATAAATTTCTAGAAACATACAATCTTCCAAGACTGCATCAAGAAGAAACAGACAACTTGAAGAGATCAATCACTAGCAGTGGAATTGAATTTGTAATAAAAAACAAACTCCTAGTAAACAAAAGTCTAGGACCAGATGGGCTTCACAGGGGAATTCTACCAAACATATTAAGAAGAACTAGTACATATCCCTTTTAAAGTATTCCAAAAAATTGAAGAGAAGAAACACTTCCAAATTCATTCTATGAGGCTACCATTATCCTAACACCAAAACCAGACAAAGAAAGTATAAAAGAAGAAAATTACAGGCCAATATCATTAATGAATATAGATGGAAAAATCCTGAAATGATATTAGCAAACCAAATCCAACAATGTATTTAAAAATTCATACATCATGATCAAATTGGATTTATTCCAGGGATGCAAAGATCATTCAATATTTGCAAATAAATTAATGTGAAGCATCACATTAACAAAAAGATAAAATCACATGATCATTTCAGTAGATGAAGAAAAAGCATCTGACAAAATTCATCATCCATTCATGATAAAAACTCTCATCAAAGTGGATATAGAGGGAACATATCTCAACATAATAAAAGCCATTTTTGACAAACCCACAAACATCATACTCAACAGTGGAAAGCTGAAAACATTTCTACTAAATTCAGGAATAAAACAAGGATACGCACTGGAGTCACTTCTATTTAACATAATATTGGAAGTCCTGGTCACAGCAATCAGACAAGAAAAAGAAATAAAAGATATCCAAATTAGAAAGGAAGAAATAAAACTGTCACTATTTGCAGATGACATGATACTTTATATATAAAACCCTAAAGTTTCCACACAAAAACTATTAGAACTAATAAGTTAATTCAGCAAATTTGCAGGATTCAAGATTAATATAACAGAAATCTGTGACTTTTCTATACACTAATAATTAACAATCAGAAAGAGATAGTAATTGTCATTCTGAGTGAATTAAGCCAGAAAGAGAAAGAAAACTATGATATCACTCATATGTGGAATCTAAAAGAAAAAAGAAAAAAGAAAAAAAAGGACACTATGAACTCACCTACAAAACAGAAACAGACTCACAAACATAGTAAACAATCTTATAGTTACCAGGGAAAGGGGGTGGGAAGGGATAAATTTGGGAGTTTGAGATTTGCAGATGTTAGCCAATAAATATAAAAATAGATTAAAAAGTTTCTTCTGTATAGCACAGGGAACTATGTTCAGTATCTTGTAATAGCCTTTAATGAAAAAGAATATGGAAATTAATATATGTACGTATATGCATGACTAGGACATTGTGCTGTACACCAGAAATTGACACATTGTAACTTATTGTATGTCAATTAAAAAAAAGAGTAAAAAAAAAAATCCCATTTAAAATCACATCAGGTAGAATAAAATACCTCAGAACAAGCTTAACAAAAGTGGTAGGAGACATATACTCTTAAAACTATAAAACATTGATAAAGGAAATTAAAGATGATATAAAGAAATAGAAAAATATCCTGTGCTCTTGGATTGGATTGGAATAATTAAATATTGTTAAAATGACCACACCACCCAAAGCAATCTACAGATTTAATGCACTCCATATCAAAATATCCATGACATTTTTCAAAGAACTGTAACAAATAATCTTAAAATTCACATAGAACCACAAAAGACTCAAATTGCCAAAGGCAGTCTTGAGAAACAAGAACACAGCTGGAGGTATCACCTTACCAGTCTTCAACTGTACTACAAAGCTACAGTAATCAAAACAGCATGGTACTGCACAAAAAGAGACATACAGATTAATGAAATAGAATAGAGAGCCAAGATATAAACCCATGCACCTATGTTCAGTTAATCTACAACAAAGGAGACAAGAATATATAATGGAGAAAAGAGAGTCTCTTCAATAAGTGGTGCTGGGAAAACTGGACAGCTACATGTAAAATATTAAATTAGAATATGTCCTGAAACTATATATAAAAATAAACTCAAAATGTATCAAAAATCTAAATGTAAGATCTGAAACCATAAAACTCCTAGACGAGAACATAGGCAGAACACTGACATTAATTTTAGCAATATTTACTTGGATATGTCTCCCAGGGCAAAAGCATAAAAGATTAAAAAAAAAAAGGGACCTAATTAAACCTA